>NW_007257470.1:440764-504186 GCF_000164805.1 Carlito syrichta
ACATTCTTCTCAGACCTAGAAAAAACAATACAGGAATTCATATGGAAACACAAATGACCATGAATGGCCAGAGCAACCATCAGCAAAAAAAAAAAAACAAAGCAGGAGGCATCACATTATCAGACTTAAAACTTTACTATAAAACTACAATAAAACAGCTTGGTATTGGTACAGGAACAGACATATAGACCAATCGAATAGAATTGAGATTCCAAGCAAAACCTCACTTTCTCAACCAACTCATCTTCAATAAAGCCTCCACCACCTACCACTGGGGAGAGGAGAACCTTTTCAGTTAAATGGTGCTGAGAAAACTGGCTGACCACATGCAGAAGACTCAAACAAGATCCCAATCTATACGCATACACAAAAATTAACTCTAACTGGATCAGAGACCTAAATTTAAAACCTCTAACCATAAGAACCTTAGAAAATGAAGGACACACCCTTATGGAAATTGGAACGTGTGTCCAATTCCTGAGCAACACCCGAAACTCACAGGCCATAAGAGATAAGATAGACAAGTGGGACCTCATTAAACTGACAAGCTTCTGCAAAGCCAAAGAAACCATCAAGAGAGCAGGGAGACAGCCCACAGATAGGGAAAATGTATTTGCCAACTCCAGTTCTGACAAAGGCCTAACATCTTGGATCTACAAGGAACTCAAACATGCTGAAAAGAAAAAAACAAACAACCCCATTGCAAAGTGGGCAAAAGATATAAACAGATACTTCTCAAAGGAAGACATCTGAATGGGCAACAGACACATGAAGAAATGTTCAACCTCACTAATCATCAAGGAGATGCAAATCAAAACTACACTGAGATACCACCTAACTCCAGTCACAATGGCAATTATCAATAATTCAAAAAATAACAGATGCTGGAGAGGATGTTGGTGGGAGTGTAAACTAGTGCAACCTCTGTGGAAAGCAGTGTGGCGATTCCTAAAAGCTCTAAATATCGACCTCTCATATGACCTTGCAATCCCCTTACTGGGAATATAACCTGAAGAACTCAAATCACTCTATCAAAAAGATACCTGCACACGTATGTTTATTGCATCATTGTTCACAATAGCAAGGACCTAGAACCAACCATGTCATCCATCAAAAGTGGACTGGATTAAAAAAATGTGGTACACATACACAATGGAATACTACGCAGCCATCAAAAAGAACAAAATCATGAATTTCGCAGCAATCTAGTTGGAACTAGAGTCTATAATACTGAATGATCTCTCACAGAAACAAAGATCTGAGTATCACATGTTCTCACTCATATAGTGGACCTTGAACATCTATCATAATACTAAAAGAGAAGGATTGACAGTGGTGGGAAACTATGGGAGGGGTAGGGAGGGAAAGGGAGGTGGCACTAATGGTAGTGAATATCTGTCTGGGGACGAGGAGATACCCCTTATCAACAAGGATGCCTGAACGATGCATATTTGTAAACCTAACCCTTAACTGTACCCCACAATTAAAAAAAAAATTTAAAAAAAAGAAATGAGACAGATGAAAGCTAAAATTTAGTCTTTGTATTTTGAGTTAATAAACACAGAAATATACTTAGGAACTAAAAAAAATTACTGTTAGCATAATAGGTGTATTTAAATTAAGATAAAATTATACATATCACTCATGATGTGCATACAAGTAAACTAAAAATGATTCAGAGAATTAAAGATAAACAATACAACTACTAAGTTCTAGAAGAAAAGAAGGATATATTCCTGTATAACCTGAGATCAGGGAAAGACTTTCTAAATTAAATATTCGGATGTAATAACAGTTTTTAGATTGTTGAATTTCACTAGATAGACATAAAAACATTTTCATGTCAAAGTGCACCCTAAGCACAGTCAAAGGACAAATAAAAAAATTGGAGAAAATACAAAAAATATAGATAGACAATTATCCCCCCAAGAAAGGACGTCAAAAGGGTTCTTAAATTATATAAGAATATACAACATTAATAACAAGAGACACGAGAGAATAAAACCACATTGAGATAACTACTATGTTGGCAAAATTTCAAAAACTAGAAACTATTTTGTTGGCTGGGCTGTGGGAGATAGTCTGTCTCATATATTACATGTGGGAATGACAAGTAGTAAAATCCTATAGAAGAGAATTTGGCCATATCTTTAAAAAATTACTATGTGTGCATTTATCTTTTAACCCAAGAATCCCAATTTCAGCAGTTCATTCTAAAGATACATGTACAATTGTACAAAAATATGTATACACTAGTTTATTCATTGAAGAATTTTTTATAATTATAAAATATTGGAAATCATGAAAATATCCAAACTTAGTTGAATAAACTATGGTAAATACATACAATGGAACAGCTGTAAAAAAATGAGGAAGATATCTATGAACAAATGTGGGGTGATTTTTCCAAATATAATTTTAAGCGAAAAAAGTAAAGTGCATAAGAGGATATATAGTATGCTAGCTTTTTTTTTTTTTTTGAGTTGAAGTCTCATTCCGTCGCCCAGACTGGAGTGCAGTCGCCTCCGGTGATCCTTCCACCTCAGCCTTCCAAGTAGCTGGACCTACAGGTGCACGCTACCATGCCTGGCTAATTTTTTGATTTATTGTAGAAATGAGGTCTCGCCAAGTTGCCCAGGCGGGTCTCGAACCTGTGGGCTCAGGCAATCCACTCACCTTGGCCTCCCAAAGCGTGGGATTACAGGCTGAGCCACTGAGTCCAGCCTAGTATGCTAGCTTTTGGGTATTAAAAAAGAAAGAAAGAAAGAAAATAACCATATATGTGTATATCTACTTATATGAATAAAAAGAAATGCAGCAAGTCTTGGCTGGTGCAAGTGCATGGAATATGGAACAGGATGAATGGGGTAGCTGATGACACTTCTCTGAGTATACTCTTCTATATAGTTTAGACTTTTAGATGGATATTATATAAATTAAGTAGGCAGAAAGTGAACAAAAATCATACACTGCTATCACAATATTATTTTGAAGAAAAGAAGTAAACAAAGCCAAAAACTAATTCAAATATTAAAAAACAAAACACACGCATTCAAATTAATGGTATAAACAAACTAAAAGGGGAAAAGAAAAAAAGCTTAATTTAAGTAACTTTTTGTGACTTTGGATTTGACTACATGCTCTCTTTGTTTTGTTCTTATTTTAGTGGTATTGGTGAAGTAATTCTAAAATTCCATGTGTATTTTTGGAAGAAGAGAGATACAAATATATAATAGAGAAAGACAAGAAAAAAGCCACATGAGCTAGATTGGAATTAGAATTATCAGTTTGAACTCAATATGTCTTATACATACATGTATGCTTGTGTTTATGTGTGTGTGTATACATACAAATAACCTGTACTTATATAAACATATATACATGTATATATAGGCCCCTTTAGTGAATAGATTTTCAAGCTCTGGCACCCAATAATAATGAGCAATTTAGTGCCCTGATCTTTTTTTTTTTTTTTTTTTTTTTAATACCATACCCCAGTGAAAGGACCCAGAGCTTCTCCAAGAAATGGCTGAATACAGGGCTGGGTAAACAAGAGTCCAAGGTTAACCTGGAGAATCTTTTGATGCTAGAAAGTAAAAAAGTCTTCAAAAATTATGGTAGTTTATCCAAAGGCCACAGAAACATCATGAAAAAGTTTCTATTACTAAAATCTGAGATGATTTAATTTCAAAATAATTAAGAATACCAATGAATAAATACATGGTCAAGCAGAATTCATGAGTATATATTAATATTAAAGAGATTATAAATAGATGGATAGGTAATTTAATAAATGTACAGATGTGGAAGAAGATGGGACTATTCCTTATAGTATAATATCAGTTGATCAATGTGTAGATTGTTCTAGAGTTGGAAAATCATCTCGCAACCATCATAATAGAGCTTAGTGAGGAGTAAACATCACCAGTGGAGGATAAATCTAGGGGAAATTTTGATGAAGAATATGGTTTAACATGTCTTCCTACAGATTGCTAATAAGTTGCAAAGAAAAAATAACTCTAGATTGTGAAAGCTGGACAGCAAATTGACCAGGTGATTATTAATGAGGGCAAGTAGATTTTGTTTGCTTAGGCATGTGACACCATAGAAAGCACACAGCATCAACTATGTATTAGTCTTCACACACACACATATATATAACCTGTACTTAATCACAAGGAAACATTAGACAAAACACAAAATGTGGAACATTATATTAAGGACACAATATAAAACGATATAATTTTTTCCTAGTTTTGTAACTTTTAGGAAATAAGTTTTGGAAATAATTCTCAGCTATAATATTTTTAAAAACTGGTTTATATCATTTAATCCCTGAAATCTAAATAAGGAAACAATTTAACTGCGAAATACTTAGGACACTCAGAAAAACTGGTTTGATCATTATTTTTGTGTTGAAAAGATAAGAAGGTAATATCAAAATGTATGAAATATACTTTAGTATATATAGAAGGCCATATATATTAAATGTCTCTAAAGGTTTAAACATATATTTTTAGAGGAACAATTTATACTGCCCAGGTATAAATTTATATTTTCTTTAAAAATCTGCCTTGGGAATTTTTAACAATATATGTGAATTAAATTGAATACCCTAATTTTTTTTTCTGTGCATTCCTAAAAAATGTGATGGCTTACAGAAATTTTTTTATTAATTTTTTTTCTTTCTATATACTATTATTTTTCTTGCCTTTTCATATTTCAGTACTAATTGGGGTTTTAGTTTAATAAATGTAATATAAATGTATTATTTGTGAAAGTTTTCAGGTATATTTCTTCCTTCTGTAAGATCTAGAACCAAAATGTAGGGCTTAGAAAATACACTGACATAGTCAACATTAATTTCCAAGTTGTTCTATGAATTTTTATAGCATTTTCTATATATATACTTCTATTACAGCGCTTACTGTAATATAGTTAATTAGCTGTTAATATCTGTTTCTTCCACTAAAATATGAACTTTATGATATTAATGCTATGCTTTATAATTTTCATTTTCCCAGTGCCTAGTATTTGCTTGGCAAATAATAAAATTCAAGTAAATATAAGTATTGAATGAATGGAATAAGTTGATGAGATATATACAAGCAAAAGATAGAGGAGCCTGAGATATATTGTGATTAGTTATAATTAAATATTTTCAAATCCATTAAAATTGATTCAATTTAATGTGCACTCATTGACCTATGGCATCCTCTGTGCAACCACATGATTTTAGTTAACCCTTTAGACTCTGCATGATCCTTGAATGTTTTCTGTTAAATTGAGTTAGACACGAAAATGTTTGGATACTACTTGTAGAAGACTTATTTGTTTATTCATTCCTTTTCACAACTTTTACCTTAGTTCAGGTCCTTTTTATTCCTGGGTTATTATAATAACCTCCAGATTCCTCCCCCACCTATTGGCCTTACCCACTACAAGCCCTCCTGAACCACCTTTCACAGTTCAGTTGGTAGCATGGTTAGGTTAATCTTTTAAAACTACCACATATGACATTCTCCATTCAAAAGACATAAATCTCTGTTTCATATGCCTGAAGTTTATTTTATTTTTCCACTTGATTTTTTTTTTTTGAGTTGGGGTTTCACTCTGTCCCCCAAGTTAGAGTGCAGTGGCACAATCACAGTTCACCACAGTCTCCTGAGTAGCTGGGATTACAGGTGCACCCTACAATGCACGGAAAATGTTTGAATTTTTTGTAGAGACAAGGTCTTGCTATGTTTCCTAAGCCGAAGCTGGATTTTTAACCTTCTCTTATTTCACATATTAGCTTGGTTCTTTGTGATTATTTCTTCCTCTTAGCACTATTACCTCTACAACTCACATGACACTTTTAGTTTATTTTAAAATTTTTGTTTGTTTGTTTGCTATCCCAAATAGTTGTTATTTCAGGAGTGTAGTGAATATATCTGAACTTCTGCTCATGAATGTTCTGAAATTAGAGCTCATTATATAAAGGAAGTCAAATAACGATGTTGATGATATGTCTATACTTATATTATGCTAAGTTATATTTTTTGAAAAGGTTGCAGAAGTAATTCTCCAAACAAAAATAAAATGCTAAGAATTTTAGTGATCTGATCATATATTATTAAATTCCTGATTAATGTATATTGCATCCTAAAAAAACATTATAATAAATTTTATCTGTTCAAAATTGCTTTGGTAAATTGTTTGAATTGTTATAATTTTTATGAAATGATATTTATTATTCAATTCCTAAAAGGAATATATTTTAAGAAATAATCTCTTAGAAAATTTCCATCTTTTATTTTTGAAAGTGAATAAATTTGGGTACCTACAGACAAAATGCTTCCATTTATAAAACAAGTATCACTTTGCAAGTATATACGTAAGATGTTGTTGAAATAATGAAATATTCCATTCATAAATTTCTGTATTATAAAAAAAGGCTGTTGAATACATTACAAACATTTTCATCTCATGATAATGATGACTGAATCTATATGTGTAGAATTCACTTTAGCAAACACCAATATAAAAATGATGATATTTAGGGAGACTAAAATGAAAAATATGATTTAATAGTGATAGTAGTAGAATTCTCATAAAGCTATGCTGAATGTTGCCAGTAAGCATACTCAGATTTATATGAACCATCATTTTTCTAATTCTATTATTAGAATTACCTATGAAAAGATTATACACATTACTTCAGTGGGTTAGAATATACAACACAATATTTCAGTTATGAAGAGGTGGCATAAGTCTAAATATATGTTATTTTAAAGTTGTGTACTTATATCTAAATAAATATTAGATAAATTCCTGTATTGGTCCATAGTGGGGAATTAAGCTGCTTTGATTTAGATCCTTAAATATTTAGTATTTATTAGTCACATATGTATTTTTATCTAAATAAAAGAAAAAAACTTTAAAATGACACATAAGTTTATTTACTAAATACACAAGTGACCTATTCACAATGTAAAATAATGTATTTCATTTGCTTTAATTTTTCTTTGTTAAAAGGTGAAAAATGTCAACTTTACTAGTCAGAAGTGATATAGTGATCATGTTCACATTTAATATTTAATATTGCTTATATTTTTAAAACTTATATTTTTCTGTTCTTATGTAGTAAATCTGGAAGTTATTAAGGACAATTTTCCGAACTTTTTCAAACTGTTTTAGGGTCTTTCCATTTGATCAGCCTGATTTTTGTAGAGCATTTCAAATCAAATATTAGTGATATATATATATATCCTTTCTGCTTATCAGTTAAAATTATATAGATATTTTGGTGTCATCCTGTATATTTGCTAAATTACATCTACAAAATTTTGCTAATGTAAACTTCCTATTCTAATCTACTAATCTACTTAGACTTACTTAAAGTTTATGAGAACACTATTCTCATGGCCAATAAATAGTAAGCCAATTTTTGCTCATGGTAAATTTTTGGCTTTCAAAGCATATCTCACAAGTTTCTTCTCTGTTTTGATCCCAGAAGAAATAATATACATATATTTTCTGTACAATTCTTTTCAAACAGTATTGGTAAATAAATTGGTTTTTTTTGTTGTTTTTTTTTGAGTTTGGAGTCCCACTCTGTCACCCAGACTGGAGTGCAGTGGCCGCTCCTGGCCACTGCAGCCTCAACTTGCTGGGCTCCGGCGATCCTTCAGCCTCAGCCTTCCAAGTAGCTGGAACTACAGGCATGTGCTGCCACATCCGGCTGAATTTTTGATCTATTGTAGAGATGAGGTCTCACCAAGTTGCCCAGGTGGGTCTCGAACCCACGGACTCAGGCAATCCACTCATCTCAGCCTCCCAAGGCGCAGGATTACAGACTGAGCCACCGAGCCCGGCTAATAAGTTGGTTTTGAATGGTCTACTGACTAAATGTCTTGGTATATCATTAATGATCACCATACTCTAAGTTCAGTGTTGTCAGAAGCCATGTTTTCCTAGTTATTCCTGTTTCTCTGGCATCGGTGAGGTAGATTCTCCTTTGGTATATTGGTGATGATATATGTTAATTGGTTGCATATGTGCATTTGATTTTCTTATACCAGCGTATGCATATACATATATATGCATATACATATATACCAGTGTATGCATATATAAAATCAATGTAAACACAATGATGAAAATACTTTAGTTGGGTCCTTTCAGTGCTTATAGTGTTCTCTTTATTTATTTATTTTTTTAAGGGAACATCTAGATTTGCAATTTAGTCATCCAATAAAATTTACTAAAGTGATTTTATGATGTCAGGATAAATATGCCAAATGTTGAAGAGAGTTCTTAAATTAACATAGATGTTAATTATTTGTGTTTTGGATGAGTTATTTGTACTTTATAGGAGGAGAAAAATTAATACAGAAGCCTATAAACAACAAAAAAAGAATGATCAATGGGGGTGGAATGATTAGTGCTGTTTAACTTATTTTCAGAAACCTATTTCAAGAATCAGTATTTTTCCTGCATATAAAAACACATTTATCTATAAAAATCTGAAAATATTTCCTAAATATGTATATCATTGGCTACATTATGCTAAATGATAAGCATAATACTTATTTGATTTCACCCTTTTTGCTCATATCATGTCATACATAAAGTTAAAAAATATTTATACAGCATTTAAAAGTTATTAAATAAGATTTTATATTTTTATTGCTATACTTCCTGTGTAAATTATTTATATTACTGGACAAAATGGCATACAGAAAAAACTCTGTAAATATTTGTCTCATGAATTAGTGAGAAGAAGAAGTCTGAAATGGGCCATAATTGTCTGTCTGGAAAATAATTAGAATTAATTTTTTCCCTTACACATTTATGCATTTTCTAGCATGCAAAATTCTGCTTAGATCTTTGGATATATAGGCTCCTTATTCTTTGTTCCTTATCTAGTTTCAGAAATGTGTGTTATATTTACATACCTACAGCTACATATAGAACATTTTATTTGTACTATCTGTGTTACGACAGAATTTTTTCTTCCTTCCTTCCTTCGTTCCTTCCTTCCTTCCTTCCTTCCTTCCTTCCTTCCTTCCTTCCTTCCTTCCTTCCTTCCTTCCTTCCTTCCATCTTTTTAATTTTTACTGAGTTGTGAGAGACATGTGAAGATTTGCTACCTAAGTAAATTGCATGAAGGTGAGGTTTGGGCTTCTAATAAGCCCTCTCCTCTACAAGAGGTGGACACGTGGGCTTCTTACACAGCCTCCCTCCTTCCCTCCTTTAACAGTTCCCAGCATCTGGTGTTCCTGCCCTTGTTTCCTCATTTCCAATGTTTAGTGCCCACTCATTAGTGAGAACATGTGGTATTCAATTTTTTGTTTCTGTGATAGTTCACTTAGAATGATGGTCTCCTGCTGCATCCATGTTGCTGCAAAAGATATGACTTTGTTCTTCTTTATAGCTTCATAGTATTCCATTGTTTTTGAGTCACATTTTGTTATTCAGTCCACTGATAAGAAATGAGAGCCATCCTGACTAGTATGAGGTAGTATCTCATTGTAGTGTTCATTTGTGTTTCTCTGATAATTAGTGAAGTTGAGCATTTTTCATGTTTGCTGACTGCTTTGATGTCTTCCTTAGATAAAGTGTCTGTTGATGTCCTTTGCCCACTTTTTAATAGGTTTATGAGTTTTTTCCTGCTGATTCATTTGAGTTTTTATAGATCTTGGATGTTAGGGCTTTGTTGGATGCATACCTTGCAAATATATTTTTCCCATTTTGTATGTTATTGCTGGTTAAGGTCCCACCATTCAATTTTAGATTTTGCTGTATTTGTTTTTGAGGACTTGGCCATGAATTTATTGCCCAGGCCAATGATCAGAAGAGTATTCCATAAGTTTTTTTTTCCCTATGATTCTTATAGTTTGAGGTTTCACATTTAAGTCCTTGATCCTTTTTTAGTTAATATGGTGATAGGCAGGGGTTCAGTTTCATTTTTTTCTGCTTGTGGTGTGCCAGTTTTCCAAACACCATTTGCTAAACATGGTTTCCTTTTCTCAATGTTTGTTTTTGTTGGCTTTGTCAAAGGTGAGTTGATTGAAGATTTGCGTATTTCCAAGTTCTTGACTCTATTCCATTAGTCTATGTGTCTGTTTTTGTACCAGTACTATGCTGTTTTGGTTACTGTAGCCTTGTAGTAAAGTTTGAAGTCTGGGAGTATGGTGCCTCCAGGTTTGTTCTTTTTGCTAAAGATTGCTTTAGCCATTTGAGCTCTCTTTTGCTTCCATATGAATTTCAGTATTGTCTTTTCTAGGTCTGTGAAAGATGATGCTGGTTGTTTGACAAGGATTGTGCTGAATCTGTAGATTGCCTTTGGTAAAATGAAAATCTTTACAATATTGACTCTTACAGTCTATAATCATGGAATGTTCTTTCATTTGTTTATGCAGAGAATTATAGTTCTCATTTTAATGATCTTTTACCTTTTTTAGTTAAGCAAATTCCGAGGTAATTTTATTTTTTGTGTGTGACTATTTTGAATGAGATTGTGTTTTAATAATTTGGGTCTCAGTCTGCTTGTAGGTATATAGAAATACGGCTAATTTTGTGTTTTGGTTTTGTATTCTGAGATGTTACCAAAGTTGTTTATCAGTGCACAGAGTTTTTTGGAAGATTCTCTAGGATTTCTAGGTATGGATCATATTATTTGCAATTTTTCTATTTGGATATCCCTGCTTTCTTTTTCCTGTCTGATTGTTCTTGCTAGAACTTCCATTAGAGTACTATGCTAAATAGGAGAGGTGAGAGTGAGTATGCTTGTCTTGTTCCAGTTCTTAGAAGAAATGCTTTCAACTTCTGTCTATTAAGTGTGATATTGGCTGCAGATCATAGATAGCTCTTATTTTTTGAGAAGTGTTCTTTCAGTGCCTCGTTATGTGAGGATTTTTATGAAGAAGGGATGTTGGATTTTATTGAATACGTTTTCTGTTATCTATTGAGATAATCAGGAGGTTCTTGGTTTTCCACTTGTTTACATTTATTGATATATATGTTGAACCAGCCTTGCATCTCAGGAATAAAGCCCACCTAGTCATGATGGATAATCCTTGTAATGTGCTGTTGGATGTGACTTCTAGAATCTTGTTGAGAATTTTTGCATGTGTCTCCATCAAGGAAATTGGCCTGAAGTTTTCCTTTCTTGTTGGATCTTTGCCATTTTGGGGTATCAGGATGATATTGGCTTCATAAAATGAGCTATGGAGAATTTATTCATTTTTGATTGCTTGGAAGACTTTTAATAGGATTGGTATCAGCTCTTCTTTGTATGTCTGGTAGAATTCAGCTGAAAAACAATCTGGTCCAGGGATATTTTGGTGGGGAGTTTTCTTATTATTACATTGATTTCTTTGATTCTTATTAGTCTGTTTAAAGTTTCAGTTTCTTCCTGTTTCAATTTTGGGAGATTGTGTAATGTCAGGAATTTCTCCATTTCCTCTACATTTTTAGCTTACTTATAAACAGATGCTCTTAGTAATCTCTGATAATTTTTTGTATTTCTTCAGATGTGGTTGAAACATTACCTTTTTCATTTCTAATTGTGTTTGTTCAAATTTTATTTCATTTTTTAACAATCTGGCTAAGTGTCTGTTATTCTTATTTATCTTTATCTTATTTATCCTTTCACAGCTTTTTGTTTCATTGATAATTTGTATGATTTTTTAGTTCCCTATTTTATTTAGCTATACATTTATTCTAATCATTTCAATTGTTTTACTGATTCTGGGATTAGATTACTTTTGTCTTTTCAGGTCCTCTATGTGTGGCATTAAACTGTTTACTTGAGATCTTTCCATTTTTTTTATTTGTGCATTCAATGTTATAAACTCTCCTCTCAGCACCAATTTCATGGTATCCCAGAAATCTGAGTATTTTGTATCTTTGTTTTGATTGTTTCTAGGAATCTTTTTATTTCTGCCTTGATTTCTTTGTTAACCCAAAAGTCATTCAGAAGCATGTTGTTTAACTTTCATATATTTTGTGTGTTTTCTGGTGGTTTCTATTGGTGATAATATTTATTTTTATTCTGCTGTGGTCTGAGAAGATGCTTGGTATGATTTGGAAATTTGTTCTTGCTTGATTTATGTCTAAGTATGTGGTTAATCTTGTATTATATTCCATGTGCTGATGAGAATGTATATTTGGTTGTTGGGTGAAGCGTTCTGAAGATTTTTATTGGATCCAACTGGTCAAGTGTCAAGTTAAGGTCTCATATTTTCTTGTTAGATTTTTTTGTCTCAATTATTGGTCTAATTCCGTTAGTGGCATATTAAATTCTCTGACTATAATTGTATGCCTGTCAATGTCCTCACTTAGTTTTAGCAGTTATTTTATAAATCTAGGTGCTCCTATGTTGGTTGCATTTACAACCAAGATGAATATTTCTTATTGATGGATTGAGCCTTTTATCATATGTAGTACCCTTCACTCTCCTTTTTAACTTTTATTGAGTTGAAGTCTGTTTTGTCTGATAAGAAAAACTATTCTTGCCATTTTTTGGTATTCTTTTGCTTGAAAAATTTTTCTCTAACCCTTTACCTCAAGTCTGTTGGTGTTATTTACAGAGAGATGGGTTTTCTGAGGCAGTAGAAGGATGAATCATGCTTCTTTATCCAATTTGCCTCTCTGTGCCTTTTGAATGGCATGTTCAGTCTGTGAATGTTTAAGTTGATTACTGATATGTGGGGGTTTGTTCCTGTCATATCACTATGAAGAGGCTGCGTTGAGTCTTAGACTTTGTGGTTAATTTGTATAGTCTGTAAACTCAGTGTCTACCTATGCTCTTGAGATGGGTCAAATTATTCTTTTGTTTTTGTGTTTAAAACTTTCTTACACATCTCCTGAAGAGCTGATCCGAAGTGGCATATTTTCTTACTTAATGAATGTCAAGGAAGGGATTTTAATTCTCCTTTATTAGTGAAGCTTAGCTTGATGTGAAAGGAAATTCTTGGTTGGAATTTTTTTTTCTTTAAGAATTTTAACAATGGGACATTAATCCCTACTGGCTTGTTAGGTTTCTTCTGAGAAGTTTACTACAATTCTGATGGGTCTTCCTTAGTAGGTAGTTTGTTCCTAGTCTTTAGCTGCCTTTAGGAATTTTTCTTTCATGTTTACCTTGGTAAATCAGATTATGTGCCTTAGGGATGATCTTCTCATTTAATACCTTACAGGAGTTATCTGAATCTCTTGCACCTGCATGGGCACCTCTCTAACAAGATAGGGAAAGTTTTCTTGGATGACATCTTCCACTGCTTGTTCCAGAGTGTTCTCAGTTCCCCTTCTCTCTCAAGGATGTCAATCATTTGTAGATGTGGTTGCTTTACATAATCCCAGACCTCTTTTATGATCCTCAGTCTCTGAGATTCTTTCCTCTGTCTGGTAAATTCAGCTGTTCAGGCTAGTTATTATGTTTTGAAACTCCAGAAGTTCAACTTGATTTTTTCTTAGAATGGCCATGTCAGCTTTCACTTCCTGCACTGCTTTCATGACCTGAATGATTTGCATGCCCACTTTCTCATTGACCTTATTGAGCATCTTTGCCATCCCTTGTCTGAATCAAGGATATGCTGTTCTGGATGGGTTCTACTGCTTGTGACCTGGGAAAGCCCTTTCTGGGGAACTGTGACTTATTAAGGCTTTGGGGATTGCTTGCCTCGGAAGTGGGCATGTTGCCCATGCTGGGGGCTTGAGATGGAGGGATGAGGGAGTGCCCATGTAGTGCAGGCCTGCCCTGCAAGTTGTTTCTAGTGAATGCCTCTGTGGCAGAGGTTGGGTGGTTGGTAGCTGCTGATGCCAGGGTTCCCTGAACGCTTGGGTTCTCCAGGCTTCATGTGGTATCTTCCACCAGTGCCTGACTCACGATTCAGGGTAGCTCTCTACGTCTCTCTGGTGTGGGGGGAATTTTGGGGGAGGGTCTGGCTGTCTGTGCCTTGGTTGGGACTGCAGAGGCCTACTGAGATGTGTAGAGAAAAGGTTGTTGCTCTCACTCTTCCTTATCCAAGAGCACTCTCTGATCTCATGGCATGGCCACTTCTAATGACGCTCAGGGCTTAGATCTGTCCATCCTCACCATCCCCAGGTGGCTGTCGGGAAAGAATCTCAGCTTGGGTTTCAGGCCAACCCTCAAAGTCCTAGACCTGAATCTCCATATAGGTTTCTTTGCTGAGAGTGGCAATCTTGAGATATCTTCAGTTGACCATCTTGGTCCTCCCCTAATTATTTTCAAAGAAACAAATTCTTCAGGCAAAAAGCTATAACTTTCTTACTTTTATTAACACATTCTAAGTAAAGTTGCATGCTCAGGTTTTGACTAGAACATTTCCATGGCAATGCTTTTTAAAGAAATGCAATGGTTAATAATAATAATTATTATTCCTGAAATATGTAGCATTTGTAGATGTTGATGATTATTAGTTTACAGATTTGTTATATATGGAGAAAATAAATATAGTAGACTAAAGTAAATATTGGACTCTGAGTTGCATCATCTTTTCTTTTCTACTTTTCTGTGGGTAAGTTTTTCTTGAGACTTTGTTCTCAATTTTCTTGTCTAAAAGATGGGATCACTAGGGCCTCTTCCCCTTTCAGGGTGTTATAAGGCAATGTATGATTTAGTTCACTATGAATTAAAGAAAATCTAAGGGTAACTAATAGATGGTTAAAGGATAGAAGGATGATAAAGCATGTAAGACAGATAATAAAGTACTGTGGCTTTTCAGAGGTGGAAGTGATTGCATGTGGATGGGAGAACAGTTAAAGGTTTTTGAAAGATCTTTTAAGTTAGTCTTACAAGGTAAGTAATTCTTTAATTTCTTTTCTATCTTTGCCCATTTTTTTCTATAGGAATTTTAGTCTGCTATTTATGAAAAAAAAATTGTTGCATCATTGAAAACAATTGGAATAAAGTTAGAATTTTTTATTTTATATAACAATGCCTCACTATAACAAAATAAACGATAAGTTTTCTTAACTAGAGAAAAAACGTTACTGATCAATTGCTAAAATAATGATATCATATTGAAATCAACATTTATAGATATCAGTATTTATAGATAAAACATATGACTTTCATTTACATAATTCCCATTACTAGGTCCTTTATTTTAAATAAAAATATATAGTTGACATTGAACAATGTGAGGACTAGGGTGACTGATCCTAACCTAGTCTTTAATCTGTTTATAATTTTTGACTCCCCAGAAACTTAAGTAGCCTACTATCGATAGAAACTCTACTGATAACATAGTCAATTGACACCTTATTTTTTATGTATATGTATTATATACTATATTCTTACAATAAAGTAAGCTAGAGAAAAGAAAATGGTAATTAATAAAATCATAAGGAAGAGAAAATATACTTATTATTAATTAACTGTAAGTAGATCATCACAAAGGTCTTTTTTTTTTTTTTTTTTACTCCACTCCATCTCCCCATCTCCCTTCACAAAGGTCTTAATCCTCATCATCTTCACACTGAGTAGGTCAAGGAAGAGGAGAAAGAGAAGAGGCTGATCTCTCATCTCAGGGGAAGAAAATTCATGTATAAGTGGGCCAATGCAATTCCAAACTGTTTTGTTCCAGAGTCAAAGGTATATAAAAGAATGTATGTTTTTTTTTCCCTAATAATTCCAACAGGACAGAGCTATAGAAAGTAGAAATAAATAATTTCCCTTTCCTCCTGGCACCCTATCATTTTTACTCCCATGGATAACCAGATCATCATATAATTATTGGAAACAAAAGGAATAGGAGCAGGCCTACAATTTTTTCTTTTTCTTCACTGAGACACATTCAGAAGAGAAAAAAATGACGAGTCAAATCCTTTTGTAAACACTAATGACAGACTTTCTGACAAACACAGGAATTAAGTTTACTAGCTTGAGAATCCCTAACTATAGTACACATGTAGCAGGTTGTGTAGATCAGTTTGGGATTATTTATGGTAAAGAAACCTGGAAACTAGATTTATAGGAGATGATTTACATAAAATGTTATGTAAGCTATGTAATTATCTAGCATAAAAATAGAGATAATTCATAAACAAAATAGCTTTCTTGTGTATCACTGCATTGCAAGTATTCTTACTGTGATAAGAAAGGACCCTAGAGATCTTGAACTTGGCACTGTGTTGCTTTTGCCTTGCACGTACCGGTGTCCTCAAAGTTTTTGGGATAACCTCATATTGAGTAAAATCTCTGATTCCTGATTGAGTCATTCCACTTTTTGTGTTATTTAAGATGCTTGTCCTTCCTTATTAAAAACTATATTTAATAATTTTTTAATAAAAACAGACTATATAGTATATATGTTGCTCTATAACTTCTTTGCCTTCAGTTAACAAATTATCATGGCTATCATAGAAAAGTAGAGCAGTTCATATGTTCCAAGTGATGTTCCAAATATTTTTACAGGTATTGATTCATTTATTCTTTGCAACTACTTTAAGAGGTAAATATTTTAATCCTCATTTTATAGATGAGGATATTGGGACACAGATTAAGTGACTTGCCCAAGTTTACACAACTAGTAAATGGAAAAGCCAAATTTCCAACCTGACTCTAGAGTCTGTATCCTAAACCTCCCCTTCATACTACCTTCATAGGAGTGATGCAAATCATTCTTTTAAATAACTTTATTGTAGTTCATAATATGATTGCCTCATGATTTATTGAGCCATTTGGACTTTAAAAAGTTATATTCCTACAATGGGTCTTCTTGGAGGCAAAATAATTTTGGACATTTTGCTTCCTGCACTGTCCTTCAAAACAAACTATTGGAATTCTCATCAAAATAGCTTCAAATGTATTTATTCATTTTGAGGTATTACTTATATAATTATACATTTATTTTAAGCAGAATAGTTTATAGAAGTAAGGGGTATACTTCAAAAGAATAGCATTCAGTTAATTTTTATGTAAATATTCATGTACCTACTTCCCAAATCAAAATTTTCAGCACCCCATAACCTCTCAAGTTACCATTAGTACTCTCTCCCCAGTGATAAATACTATTCTGACCTCTATATCCATGTGTTAGTTTCGTTTGTTTTGAGCATCACAGAAATTAAGTTATATAAAATGAACTCTTTTGAGTCTGACTTGGTCAATCATAATTATGTTTGTGCAATTCATGTTTTTTCAGGGATGAGTGGTTCTATTTTTATCACTGGTGTTTAGTGTTCCATTGTTTAATATAGCACAATTGTTTGCCCTTTTTAGCTCTGATTTGATTGTTTCCATAAATTTGCTATTATAAAGAGAAGATTAAAATATATAAGAAATATTTTCTTCTTTTTGAGGGACATAGTATATCCTTCAATTTATCTATTTTACAAATGGACTTCATATGCCATTTTTAAATCTGATTATTTTTAAAAGAGCCAAGAAAAGTTACCATAACCTCTGATCAGAAATCTCTTTCATTAAGATTTTTATTGTCATATTTTTAGGTGTATAAATAGGTATATGTATATGCAAGTACACATACAAAGATGGAGTCATCAAATTAGGACTATATAATAACTGTTTTAATAATTATGTCATTAGTTGGTACATAATTATGAACATAATTTTTAATTTGGTTAAAAAACAAGGAGCATGGTTGCTGGAATGTAGGAAAAGTGTATGTTAAGCTTCTGTGAACAGTTTCTGGGTTTTTTCCCTCTCTATGTAAACTTTAGAATCTATTTGTAGATAGCCACATAACTTCACCATTAATGATGATGTTACCTGTAAATTTTTTGTAGATTTTTTACAAATTAGCTTGAGGAAGTTTTGTCTGTTCCTATTAATAGTTTGCTGAGATTTTTTTTGTCATTATTAGATATTGTCAAATTCTTTTTGTGCATACCTATGACTTATCTTCTTTAGACTGTTGATGTGATGTATTATATGAATTCATTTTCAAATGTTGAACTGCCTTTCAATGTGTCTTATCATTTTGTGTTTCCATCACTGATGAATTAGAATTTCTGTTGCTACAAATTTTTGTCAGTATTTGGTGTTGTCAGTGATTTGGATTTTGACCATCCTAATAGATGTGTAGTAGTAATTTGTTTTTCTAATTTGCACTTTCCTGATGACATATTGCAGTGTCAAGCATCTTTCTATGTTTCTTTTCCACCTGTGTTATATTCTTTGGTAAAGTGTTTGTTCATGTATGTGTCCATTTTTAAAATTGAGTTGCTTGTTTTGTTATTGTTACATTTTGAGTATTGTTTATATATTTTGGATAACAGTCCTTTATCTGATGTGTCTTTTGTGAATACTTTCTCACAGTCTTCCAATTCTTTTAACACTGTGTTTTGCAGAGCAGAAGTTCTTAATTTTAATGAAGTCTAACTCACCATTTATTTCTTTCATGACTTGTGCCTTGATGTATGTAAAATTCATCACCACACCCAAAATCATCTAAATTTTCCCCTTTTAGCATCTGGAATGTTTATAGTTTTAAAATTTAAATGTAAAATGGATCACAGACTTAAATGTAAAACACAACACTGTCAAATACTTGTGTATGATATATTTTGAGTCAATTTTTATGGAGTGTAAGATCAGTTTCGAGATTCTTTTTTAATGTTGATGTCCAGTTGTTCCAGCACCCTTTGCTGAAAAGTCTATCTTTGCTTCATTGTATTGCATCTACTCCTATTGACAAAATAATTGACTAAATATATGTGAGTCTATTCGGTTCCATTTATTTGTTTATTCATTTGCTGATACCAATCATAATCTCTAATTACTGTAGCTTTATAATAAGTCTCAAAGTTCAGTAGCATCAGTTCTCCAACTTTGTTTTACTTCTTCAATATTATTTGTTTCTCTGGGTCTTTTTCCCTCTCTATGTAAACTTTAGAATCTATTTGTAAATAGCCACACAATAACTTCACCATTAACTGTGATGTTAGCTGTAAGCTTTTTGTAGAATTTAAAAAATTAGCTTGAGAAAGTTTTGTCTATTCCTATTAATAGTTTGATGAGAGGTTCCTTTTTTTTTTTTTTTTTCTGGCCATGATTAGATATTGTCAAATTATTTTTCTTATCTATTGATGTACTTGTGACTTTTCTTCTTGAGACTGTTGATATAATATACTATATGAACTGATTTTCAAATGTTGAACCAGCCTTGCATTACCTGGAATAAATCCCACTTGATTATACCCTATAACTCTTTTTATACATTGCTTAATTTGATTGGCTGTTTTAGGAGGGGGTTGCATGTATAATCATGAAATATATTGGTCTGTGCCTTTCCCTTTTTAAATGTATCTTTCTGATTTTGGTATTTGACTAATACCCAAATGCTGGTCTCATAGAGTGAATTAGGAAGTATTATTTCTACTTTTGTCCTCTGAAATATTGTGTAGAACATTAATATAGTTTCCTTCTTTTTTTTTTGAGTTGGAGTCTCACTCTGTCACCCAGAGGAGTGCAGTGGTCGCTCAGCCTCGACCTGCTGGGCTCCGGCGATCCTTCCACCTCAGCCTTCCAAGTAGCTGGAAATGCAGGCGCGTGCTACCATGCCCAGCTAATTTTTTTTTTAAAATGTATTGTAGAGATGAGGTCTCGCCACATTGCTCTGGCGGGCCTCAAACCTGCGGGCTCAGACAATCCACTCACCTCAGCCTCCCAAAGCGCTGGGATTACAGGCTGAGCCACCAAATCCAGTTTATAGTTTCCTTCTTAAATGTTTGATAGAATTCACCAGTGAACTCACTTGGACGCTGTGATTTCTGCTTTCAAAAATTATCAATTAGTGATTTAATTTCTTTAATCAGTGTATTTTTTTCTTGAGTGAGTTTGACAGATTGTGTTTGGTTCATTTTGTTTAGGACACCAAATATGCAGGCATAGAGTTGTTTGTAGTATTTCTTTCTTATTCTTTTAATTTCCATGGGGTCTGTAGTTATATCCCCTCTTTAACTTCTGATTTTAGTAATTTGTTTCTTCTTTCTTTTTTTCTTAGTTAGCTTATTTAGATGCTTATTAGTTTTATTAAAATCAGTTTTTGGTTTTGTTTATTTTCTCTATTGATTTTCTGTTTTAAATTTTATTTTTTTCTTCTCTGTTTTTTATTACATTTTCTTCTGCTTACTTAGGATGGACGCTCAGATTATTGATTTTAAGTCTTTCTTCTTTTATATGATATTAACTTTGTGCTATGTATGAGTTTTCCTCTAAGTACTACTTCATCATATTATACATATTTTGATAAGTTGTATTTTCATTGTTTTCCAGCTCAAAATATTTTTAAGCTTCTCTTGAGATTTCCCCTTTCACCTATGTGTTATTTAGAAGTGTGTTGGTTAATGTCTAGAATTTTGAAATAATCCAGCTGTCTGTTACTGGTTTCCAATTTAATTCCTTTGTGTCTGACAGCAAACATTGTATAGTTTATATTCTTTTATATGTGTTAAAGTGCACTTTATGACCCAAAATTTGTTTTATCTTAAAAAGGTTTTATGTGAGCATGAGAAGAAAGTATAATCTGCTGTTATTGGCAATATATAATTTTATTTAATTTTTCTCTTTATTTTTCAAATTTGACGTTTCTAAGCTAAGCGTATTTATGTATATATATGTGTGTGTGGATGTGGATGTATACAAATATGCAAAATATTAATACAGCCTGTTAATACAGCTATTGTATTCTATTTGTAGTATTTAAAACAGATGGTCATGTGATAATTTTGAGCTTATTAAATTTTACCTGATTATGCTGTAAATGAATCAATTTTTTAAAGACTGCATTATTTTGCAGCTCGGGATAAAATATTTTTTAAAATCATATTTCTAAAAAAAGTTTAAAGTTACAACTGAAAGCAGCAAGGTATTTCTAGTAATACATTATTCTCTTTGAGATTAAAAACAAATAAGAGTTACTAAAACTAATTAGCGATATGAAACACACATATACACACAACTTACATACTCTATTGAAATAAATGTATTTTCTTTTTTGTGATATTTCTTTTCTATTTTAACTAAGATATAAGGAGTAAATTCAAATTGTATTAAATCTTATAATTAATTTCAATAGATTATACAATACATTTCAAAATGAAACTACTGAGGATAATATAACCCTAATTCATATATCTCTGTGTAGCAGTGATATTTCAAATAATAATTGTATACTTGTGCAGTTTTTCATTTAGAGTCATATATATAATTTCAATTGCATCATTGCATAGTTATGTATGACCCAAGCAAGTAGCTCAAATTTGGAACTTTAGAATTGATGTATTTATACGAAGTAGAAACCCCAAAATCTGAAGTTATTTTTTGGAGGGTGGGCCACTTGTAGTACAGGCTTCCCCACTAGGTAAAGTTTACTAGAAACCCATCAGCATCAGTGCGAGAGGTTGCATTTTGGTCTCAGTTATTTATTCTTATTTTTTAGAAAGTTTTTTAAACCTCTTTGCCCGTTTAATAATTGGATGATCTACCAGCACACCTACCCACACCCCACTCAGTGTTCAGCAGTTTTTGACCCCAAATGGCATGAGCTCCATGATCCCACCCTCCCTATTCACCCAATATAGCCCAGAGGGACTTTTTGTTTGTTTCCCTGGATAAAAAAATCCTCAAAGGGAAATTTTTTGCTGATGTGGAAGTGGTGAAACCAAAATATCACAGAAACACTAAGAGGCGTCAAAATTGATGTTTGAAAACTGTTTAAGGCAGTGAAAAAAGCATCTCAATAGGTGTAGTACATCAAACGGAGAGTATTTGAAGGTAACAAGTTTAAACATGAAAGAATACATACACAATTTTTAATAAATACATTCAGTTTTGGGGGGATTCCCACCTCATATTATCAGATATAGTTGTGTGTATGGAAATGGACAATAACAATAATATGATAAATTCTTATTAAGGATGCTATGGTAAAAATGATGTTTTCCCACATTTTTGTGATATAGTGCAGGCAGAAATAAAATAGACTAGTCTCTCTAAATGATAAAATTGCATCTGAATTACCTGCAGGGCTTGTTTAAAGTGGTAAAGGGGTTGCTAGGCCCCATCACTAGAGTTTTTGATAAGATCTGATATAGGATTGAGATTGTGCATTTTTAAGGAGTTCTCAGGTGTAGCTGTTGCTGGTAGTTTGCAACACAATGAAGTAATAGGTAATGGACAATTTTCTAATAAAAAAATTATATTTCTACCTAGCAAATCTGAATCATGAATAGGACTGACAGACTTGCAAATTCACATGAAAACAAATTAATTGCTATATCTATATTGTAAGTAAACATTAAAATGTATATTGAGTGCCTCTGCAGATTTAAAACAGGTATTTAAAATAAGTGCCCATGGTGGAATATTTACTTTAAAATCTACCTTTATTTTCATTGCATTATGTTTTACAATAAAATCTGAATTTTAAGAATCTGAATTCATAAAACCATAATTTCAAAGTTACTTTAAGACAAATATTTATTGTCAATCTTAAGATATATTAGTGAAAGTTAATTTGTGTTGGTAAAATTTTAAGTGAGTGTGCTCTTATAAACACCTGAGTGCTATTCAGCTTAATTGGGTTATAGCTCATGCTGATTGTGTTTTTCCCCTGCTGTATCTAATTTCTTTTTTTCCCCCAATATTTTATTGTTTGGTTTTTGTTTTGGAGGTATATGGAAATTAAAGAACTCTAATTTTTTAAGAGCCCTAAAGGGAAGTATGCTTTTGTGTTAGTCATTCCTGTGAACACCTGTGCACTGTTGAATTTAATTGGGTTACAGCTGGTGCTGAGAGAGAGTCAACTAAATGAGGGCTTGCAGACTTACTAGAAACTTGACATTGCATGTCATTGTTTTATTCCTCCCTTTGCTTTTCTTTCTATACATTGGCAAGATCCTTAGGTCCGAAAGATTTTGAAGGTAAATTGAATGAACTTCTTATAATCTACAATACTTCATGGTGATTACCTTTAAAAAAATGTACTCCCCTTACAAATTTATGCAGTCCCTGCGAGTAAAGTGATCCTCACCTCAGAAGCCATTTGACTTACTTTTTATCAGTAATTCAGGAATATTTAATATAACACTCTAATTAAATTTTTGAGAAGCTAGTTATTCGGTAATATGGGTGTTTTCAAAGGAAAAAAAGCCAAAGCACTGAAATTAAAGTATAGTAAATCTTTAAAAATTAAAAATACTATGAGCAAAGTAAATAAGGATAGAATGTATGTACTGAGAGGCAATTTTTAAATATCTCAATACCATCATTGGTATAATTTCCTCAATATGACCAACAATAATGATATATTTCAATTTCTCAAAAATAAGTAGATCAAGTTGGCAATTTCTTTGGAAATATTTAAGGTGGCTCTGTATTTTTGTCTCGAGCCAATATCATAGATTGTAAATTAGTGCAGCAGTTAAATATTGAATGTTAAAGTCATTTTAGAACTAGGAAAAGGTGGCAATAGGGTGATACTTAATATTACCAGACATTGGAATCATTAATGATATTACATGTATCACATCTATATTGCTTTTTATTTCTAAGAAATTTGCAAATTTAATATTATTACATGCTTGTTTTAAATATATTTTGCATTACAGAAAACAAAGTAAAAAAACAGCTAAAATTAATGAAGTATAAAAGAGTAGCTGAAGTACTCAATCAGTAAAGTCATTCCTAACACAGTGACTAAAATGCACCAAACTTACTGCCATGCTACTTTAAATCTATAACAAATGAGTTTGATATCCCATTGCTTTTTTCCCCTACAACTTAAACTCTGATGAATGACCTACATTTTTTCATATCCTCTGTGATAAATTAAGCAAGCTGTATATATTAAGAGATAAAGAATGTCTAAATTCAATAGAGCTATTAAAAATAGGCATTATAAAAAAATAAATGCAAGTGTGGTTCCAATTTATCTTCCCTAAATTCTTGATCTGTGATTAAGTCAAAATTTTCCCATTTTGTAAGAGGAAAACTTTCCAAATAATATAGGCCATGCATTTCAGTCAAATTATTTAACCTGGTTTTCTTTGTGCACTTGTCTGATCAGTAGAGCATTAGGGAGACTGCTTGCTCTCAGGTACTTTCAGTAAGACTGAGCATCTAAATGTACTGGTGGACTTCACCAGCAATATATTTCCTGGAAACTTAATAGACACAGTGTGAAACATTGTACTGATGGCCTCATTTTGAGTAACACCTTCACCCATCTCCAAGTAGGGAGGTGACTATATTTTAACTAGTGCAACCATTATAAGAGGAAAAACTCAAGCATCTGTTTTAGGCTGGTATAGAAGAGTGTAAGTTTAACTACCTCTAAATGCAGCCCTGTGGAGTGTGCAGAGCTGCTGTCTCAGCACGACCTTATCTTGGAAGTAAAATGGATTTGTGGGCTGGGGTGGGGTCTTAGGAATCTTGATCAGGTTAGGAACAACTGAAGGATTGGGGGGGTCCACAGGATGAATTATGTACAATAAGGTGAATCACTTAATTTGTACTGTATTACTGACGTTAGCATATTTACCCACGTTTTTAGGAGAAAAAGTTAAAATAGAGTGTTTTTGTATCATAGGAGTCTTACTCATTTTATGTTCATGAAGAGATGCAGTAGGCTTTAAGGAATGCCAAATAAGAAATGGATAAGTAGCCAGGCTCGGTGGCTCAGCTTGTAATCCCGCGCCTTTGGGAGGCTGAGGTGAGTGGATTGCCTGAGCCTGCGGGTTCGAGACCCGCCTGGGCAGTGAGACCTCATCTCTACAATAAGTCAAAAAATCAGCCGGGCATGGTAGCACATGCCTATAATTCGGCTACTTGGAAGGCTGAGGCGGAAGGATCGCCGGAGCCCAGCAGGTCGAGGCAGCGGTGGCCGGGAGCAGCCACTGCCCTCCAGGCTGGGCGACAGAGTGAGACTCCAACTCAAAAAAAAAAAAAAAAAAAAAAAGAAATGGGTAAGTGAGAGTGAGAGAAGAAAAAAATCCCTGCTTGACTGATTACTCTTCTCTAGAAGTAAGCAAGTTGGTTTGTTGGTTTCATGGGGCTCGAGACTGTCTCAAGTTTCTGCATTTACAAAACACAACTCATCGTACTTCAAATTCACAGACCCTAAGCTTTTCCAAATGTCATAAACAGTTATTGAATGTAGCTATTTTTGCACTGACTAAAATAAAAACAGTACAAGTTTGCTTGGCTTCTCGTCCTGCCATGATGCCTACCTGTGCTTCTTTATGCTCTCCATATGCACGTCTTAGTTGCTAGAGTAATTCAGCCTTTGAGAATGAGACCTGTCACTTGAAATAAACATGAATTATTTACAAAACCCACTTTTTTTTTTTAGCACATTGCCTAAGGCAACTAACTGGGCCATGTGAAGTTTATACAAGTAATATCGACCTGTTTTCTGTTACTCCAAACTAAGTTTGGAGTATATGAAGGTATATGAAGTATATGAAGGTAACCATTATGCAAGCAAATGTGGTCCTTAAACATATTTATAAAATGAAGAATGTTGTTCAGACAAGTCATAATAAATGTACTTTAGCTGTGGATTAAGTTCTAAAATTATCCTGGTAGGAGACTTGAGGCCCAGCAGCAGTGTCTATAGTGTTCAGCTTTAGACTCTGGAGTTTGATAAGCTATGAGTTATGTATTTATGAGATCTGCTGTGATAGTAACAAATGCAAATGTACATTTAGTTGAACTTTCTCTTTTTGGCAGCTTGTATTAACATGTACCTAAAATCTTAGTAAGATGGAATTTAGGAATGCATTTGGCTTAAAAATGTATTATTCATCTTTAAACAATAATGATGCAGTTATATTGTGTTGTCATAATTGAACTTAGCCATATGTTATTTGCCCCTAGGACACAGTCACATAAAAATTTTAAACTATCGTTTACTGATTCTGATATTTTGTTTGAGAAGATAGACTTTTTCTAGTGCTCCAAGGGAAATAAAAATATTAAAGAGGCTTTCCTTTGACACCTAACCATTATATGTAATAGTTCATAAGCCAAAAATTATTAAGGCTAATTTAAGTCAAAAATTGTGGTACGAGAGCAGCTGTAGAGACAAGTTATATCCTGATGAGGTAGAAGTAGAAGTCGTCTTTCCTGACTTACATAGGAATTGAAAAGGATTGTTAGGTGGTATCTCAGTGTGGTTTTGATTTGCATCTCCCTGATGATTAGTGAGGTTGAACATTTCTTCATGTGTCTGTTAGCTGCTCGGGTGTCTTCCTTTGAGAAGTGTCTGTTCATATCTTTTGCCCATTTTATAATGGGGCTGTTTGTTTTTTTCTTTTCAGCACGTTTGAGTTTCTTGTAGATCCAAGATGTTAAGCCTTTGTCAGACCTGGAGTTGGCAAGAACTTTTTCCCAGTCTGTAGGCTGTCTCCCTGCTCTCTTGATGATTTCTTTGGCTTTGCAGAAGCTTGTCAGTTTAATGAGGTCCCACTTGTCTATCTTATCTCTTATGAATTGTTGACATTCTACGTGAAATCCTCTAAGACACCTACCTCATGTGGTTCCTTTTTGCAATTGCATTTTCACTGTGCCAAAGCAACCAAGCTAAGAGAGAGCCATCTTTGTTATCTGCCTTCTGCCGTTGCTTATCCTCTACATTAAAATCTATCAGCCTATCTTTTTAAATTGTTAAACAGTTTTTGAAATTTCCTTCTGCTTTACATCTTATTTGTCAGTGATTTCTTCTTAGACCCTTATTATTTATTTCTGCATTGAACAGATCTAGACTTAGCATGGCTATGTATCAATTCTACATCAGTTAAATGATGAAAAGATAGAGCATGGTCTTAAGTAGCTTATTTTGGGAGGTGTGGGTGTGAGTGAGTCAGATATATAAACATATAATTACATATAGGGATAAATTCCATAATAAATGAAATGCATAATAAGGTATGACTAAAAGAGCCTATAGCCTGGATCCTTCATTCTCTATTTTTCACATATGTTGTGCGTGGCTTAGATACCAGTCTCTCTGAGACCCTCTGTTATTTCCTATGCCTGGGTAACCAACCCATCCTATATGGTTTGTGGATTTTCGACTTTAGGACAGGTGCCTTGCCTGGGTTATTTATTGAATTCCTAGTTACTGAAAAAGTATTGCTTGAATGAAGTAGTACAAATCTCCCTGGGTATTTGATGGAAGGTTTCATTGAGGAAGTGAGCTTAAGTTGACTTTAAATAGAAGTTAAATTAAAAATCAATTTTTAATGGAAATTAAATTTTTAATAGAATTAGAAAATCTCCAGAAAGAAAGAAGTATGACAGTGACAAAATAAGACCAAATGTGACAGTGTGGTACAATGAAATACCATGAAATGATCCAAGAGCTATCAGTAGTTTGGTGTGACTGAGGCATAGTGTTTTAGAAGAAAGATAAAGATGGGCATATGTAGAGAACCTAGAATATGAATTGTCTTGCTTGTGTTACAGAGAAATATAAGTCTATCTTATGTGCCGAAAGTCCCAGAATTGGACTACTCATATTTGTTTTTCACTTATTATCTAGGTAACAGTGAGTAATTTATTTATTCAAGCTTTAAAGTACCAGATTCTTCATCTGTATAATTATGATTATAATACTTACTTTGTGGATTGAATATATGTCTATAAATGGTTAGAACAATATGGGCCCAGGGCAAGCATTCAATATAAGCCGGTCAGTTTTACTGTCATTATACTTTCTGTCTTCATTATTGTTAAATATTAAATATGTGAGAGAATCTTAAAGCAATTATATAACATAATAATTGCAATTTAGAAAGGTAACCATGTTATATAGGGGGAGGAAGCACTGGAAATGAAGTAAACTGGATTAAAAAAGACAGTTTAGTAGGTTTTTTTGATAGGTTGTTTACTTAAACTATCTGTCATTTAAATATTAAATTTAACATAATGTAAGGTTAAAAGTTAAATACTTACATTTTAACTATGAAAAGTATCCAAGGGAAATGGTGATGGTGACTTATTTAAGAGATTATTAAAAGTAGACTAAATGAGATGAAAGTATGGGAGAATAGGTAGTGATTTGGAAAGAGAGGAAGAAAATCTCCCACTATGATTTTAGATTTTTGGTTATCACCATTTATTAAAAAAATAATGCATTAAGTTACAAGGTAACATTTATATTTCAGGTTTTATTATTCATTAATAAGAGAGCATGTTATAGAGGAAATGAAATGTTTTTCTTTTCTTTTTTTTTTTTTTTTTTGAGTTGGAGCCTCACTCAGTTGCCCAGACTGGAGTGCAGTGGCTGCTCCCGACCACCGCAGCCTCGACCTGCTGGGCTCCGGCGATTCTTCCGCCTCAGCCTTCCAAGTAGCTGGAACTACAGGCGCATGCTACCACACCCGGCTGATTTTTGATTTATTGTAGAGATGAGGTCTCGCCTGCCCAGGTGGGTCTCGAACCCGTAGGCTCAGGCAATCCACTCACCTCAGCCTCCCAAGGCATGGGACTACAGGCAGAGCCACTGAGCCTGGCTGAGATGTTTTTATTTTCAAAATGTTGAACTAATTAGAGATATCTGTAGACAGTTATATGATAGGAAAGCAGTGCTAGCCAAAGTTTTGGTCCTTAAAGAGACGGGTCCACAGGAGAAAGTAGATGAACACACTGCATCCTTCATGAAGCATATTTCACTACCAAAAGGAAAAAGTCCATGTTTAGGTGCACAGAGACAGAGGAGCTTATGTAAATTTTGACACAAGTTTCTTAGCTCATGGTGGATTCGAATTATTCTCAGACCGTAGTCAGTTCACAGACTACTCTTTGATAAGCACTAGTCCAGAACTTAAGAGAACATTCTGAATTTGAGATCCTTGTTTAGGGCTATAAATTACATTAGTAACTGATAAAATTTGAGGATTATATGCAAATACTAAGATAAATCATGAGATGTGGGAAAAAACCCAAACCACTTAAGTTTTAAAAAGTAGGCATAGAGGAACACCAAAAAGTAATGCTCATATTAAACCATGAACAAGAAAGAAAAGCATGATGCAATGATGAAAAGATAGGAGAGAATTCTCAAAGGGAGGAAATAATAATTGGCTTATTTTTAAGAAAATGCTGGCTATTTATATATCCAGTCTAGTCTTGACTGGTTCCCTATCTGATAGCTAAAATACGAGCTCTGTAGCCATCTTTATGGATACTTATTCAGCAGTGTTTGGATCCAACATTTTTAAAACATCTGTTATTGGTGTGTTTCTTCTTTAATTCTATCTTCCCTTGTAGTCTTTGTTTTATTCATCCTGTCATTCAGTAAGATTATGGGAAAGTGCCAATAAGAACTTGTGCTAAGACTACCTACTTGCCTAGGTGGCCAAGCTGTAATATGTGGGGTAAATATGTACTGATGAGGAAATAACAATCTTGCCTCTTTTTTTAGTGATTCTTCTCGTTTTCCTCTTACTACCTAACTTTTCCTGTTCTAAAGCATATTTTCATCACTTTCATTTCATTTTTAAAAAGGTATACAGTTAGAGCTCATGTAGACTAGTTCTGAAGTCTATAACATTTCCATGCTTCTATCTAATTCTGATTGATATGCTTTGAGCAAGACAAATCATTGATTTAAGCCCCTGCCTCTTTCTTATATCATGGTAGGACTACAACTTCTGTTTTACTAATCCTCAAATATGCAATTGCTGTCACTTACTGCCTATGCAATTGGTTTCTCTCTTTTAAAAACTGAACTTCTTAGATATGAAGACTACTTTATTGACTTGTTTTTTAAGACTAAATAAATTCACCTTTCAGTTTTTTCTTAAACTTTTTTTTCCATTCCATATACCATTTTATTGACTTCACTCATTTCTATATCTCTGCCTTTAAAAAGTGCTATTAAGTATTGAAATTAAGTAGTCCTAAGATGCATCACATTTAATTCCACATGCCTCTCTCAACAAAAATAACATTACGTAATAGACTTTTAAGCAAGGTATGCTTTATATTGCCTCCATAGCTATGTCCCATGGACAAATACACCTGTATATTGTAGATCACTTATCATCTAGGCTGCATCATTTTTTTTATTCTAAAAATTGCAAGCAATTCATTTATATTTAATGTTAAATATGAGGCAAGTGATCATGCTTATTAACAGTTGCTAAAAATATTTATAGTTTTGGGAACATCAGTTGTAGTGTCTTTGGTCTTCCCTTCTAAAAGTATAACTTCAAGAAATGTGCTTTCTAGAATTTTTACAATCATCATCTAAAAATATCCCTACATGTCTAGTATAACAAAGTATCAACTCGTTGTGAAATGTGTATTTTTAACATATTTAATAATTCAATTACACAGTGTTTAATTTTCAATTAAGTCTAAGACTGTGCTTTTCCATTTTCCTGAGTTGGTATTTTGGTTTTTTTGTTTCCTAAGAAAAGAAGGAGAAATGGCATCTGGCTGTGATTTAGATTGTTGATATTCATGCCACTAAATATACTGTATCATTCAGTTGGATACAATTGTGGCATAAACCCAGTTCAAAATCAAGAACTCCTTACAGTTACTTATAGTTATAATTATTCGTTATATATTGAGATAAATGTGAGGATCAGTAGAGAGAAGAGTTGGAGAGAGTTACTAATATGATCCAGATATTATGCCAATCGTCCAAGTGAATTACTGTTTCTTTATATTTGTTTGATTCTCAAAGATATTAAAATTTTTATTACTGATAGCAGTAAAATAAAAAAAGCTAGTAGTTACTGAACAACTAATGAAGTTGAATACTATAAATCATATACATGTGTGTTCTAAGATATATGTATGTATATTCTTATCCACACAACACATCTACAGAAGGTAGTTGGAATTAACATAGGTAATAATGAGAAAAATCCAAATCAGAGATATTTAGTAATAAGTCTAAATGAATTTATTTAGTAAGTCGACAGGTGGATCTCTCTTATTCCAAAGCTCACACTGCTTCCAGTACACCATATTGTTTTTCTCATATTCAGGATAATTTATCATTTAATTTGTTTCTTAAGATTCAATGTGGTACCTTTATTAATAGTTATCATGGTACCTTTATTAGTAGTTATGTTGCAAATTGTGTGAATATTTTTTCCACTGTTTAAAGTTGCTATATGTTTATTCTTCACCACTTATTATACATGTATAAGCAGTTCCACAAAAATATTCTAGTAAACTGTAAAGTTGATAGTAACAAAAGTACTACTTATGCAATGCTATCTGAGGATGTGTTACTTGTATTGTTTTAAATTCTGATTATTTATGGTCCTGGTTTTTCCTCCAATATATAAATGAATGACTTTGAGCTTATGGTTACAACAATAATATCTTCATCATTATGTGTCATTTTGTGTACATAAAATATTCTGCTTTTATTATGTTATATTCCATGTTTAACTAATTTGACCTCTGTAGCTAAAACGTGAGGTATTACACAGAATAACCAGTCCTGAAATTTTTATTCACAGTGTTATCCACAGAATTATTAATGAAAAGGCAATATTTGTTTATTTGAATATTCTTAAAACATGGCACTTTGAAGATGTCTTTTATTTTATACTCACATTTCATACCTAATGTTGCAAAGCAGGCATTCTTCACTGTAAGTGTTATTTATTGATGCTTAAAGCTTCAATGAATTATTCAGCCCCTTTACCCTTCTTGCTTTGCTGCACACCTATTGAGTTTTCAGAGTAGTTTCATATCAATAAATTTGTTCTTGCTTTGCAGTTCCAATTTCATGCTTGGCCTTTCTAAGTGACATACAAGAAAAATAAATAACCAGAAGAAATAAAATAAGTATACAAATTGCTTTAAATAACTCAATATCCAAATCATTAAAGCTCTCAAAGGTTCTAGAAATTAAGATGTGAAAGCAAGCCTGCAGATACAGGCTACATGCAAATATAATAAGCAAAAAACCTTGTCTTGTTACTATGCAATCTGTGGAGAGTGACATGTGTTTATAGGCATGTTGTACCCAGAGTTGAAATGAACTCTTGACAAATAAATTCCCAGGAGTTCAAGGACTTACTGCCACTTTTTATCTCAGGTTGTCACATGCGTGTAGAGGGGTAGGCAACAAAAGAGGGATAAGCTGTCTTAGTTTGTTTGTGTTGCTATAATGAAACACCTGAGGGCAGGTAATTTATAAAGAAAAGAGGTTTATTTCACTCATGCTTCTGCAGGTTGTACAAAAAGCATTGCACCAGCATCTGCTTCTGATGAGAGCTTTCAGGCTGCTTCCACTCATGACAGAAGGCCAACAGAATCAGGCGTTTGCAGATAGCACATGGTGAGAGAGTAGGCAAGGGAGAGGAGAAGGTGCCAGGCTCTTTTTAATAGCAAACTCTAGGGAACTCTCCAGGGAACTAACACCGTGAGAATTCACTCATTACCATGGGAAGGACACCAAGTTATTCATGAGGGAACTTCCCCCATGACCCAAATACCTCCCATTAGTCCCCAATTCCAACATTGGGGATCCCATTTCAATATGAGGTTTGGAGGGGCAAATATTCAGACTATAGCAATAGCAATGGCTAATCTGATCAGATTGGAGAGACAATTCGAGTAAAATGTCAGTGTGAGGTAAGAAGTCAGAAATCTCACTATTTCTGGTTGCCATGAAAAGGAAACTACTCATCCTTATTAAAACAACTTTGAATAATTGGTTATTAAATCTGAAAATTTTATTATCATTAATAAGAAAATGATAGCATTTTAAAAAAATAATAAAACATAGTTATTTTATTTTTTTAGGTTATAACATGTTTATTTAGAAGGTAAATTAGAGAAAAATTATTTTATTTTTAAATCTATTTTTCAGTACTTATTATTGTTGTAACTATTATAAGCAGAAGGGCTAGTCCAATGTAAGTAATTCTATCAGTATAGGACACTTACAATTGCATCTTTGTTTTATTCTTATACCAAATATCTTTGCTAAGTTTTATTGTTACTCTAGTAAAATTTAACATACTTTGTTAAAAACTTGAGAATGAGAATTGTAGTTCTTCCTGTTTAATGCTTTACTTTTTTTGATACCTTGGTAGGATTTTACTTCATAAAACAAAGTTATTTTAACAGAAGGGAGGTCAATTGTGCCTTCCAACAAATGTGTATGCAAAAGTTCATGAGTAAAAATTTACTCTATTTTCAACTAAGACCATTTGGATTTCAGTGAGATAATATATTCTCTCTGAATATGTTAGATTTATTGATGATAGTGTTGCTCTTCTTTTAAAAATATTATGCTAAGTATAAACATTTAAAGACTTTCCAAGAATGTATTTCCATCTTTCTACCTATTAATTATTTGAATTTCATCAAATGCATATTAATTTGAATGTCTCAGGTTTTTTAAACAAGAAGAAAAATACCCATTATTTTCCTAAAATGCTTACAACTTAGTAAGAAGACATAGATAATAAAATAAATATTATTGAATAGTTCAGGCATTATAAGTATCTCCATATAGTTCATTTTAAAACTTCTCTTTTAAAAATGCACTAACAACTTAATGTTTTAAACAGAAACAATATTTGTGTTTGCTTCAAAGTATGTTAACATACATGCTATTTTTGTATTGACTTTACAGTTTTTCAGCATCTGGACTGTGGAAATAGGGAAATTTTAATTTTTAGGATATCCTTCCCCAGGTACCATCTAATTTAGCCCACTCATCAGTTATTTTCTGTAAATAGGTCAGCATCCGAAAATAGGGTACAGTATAGGTTCTTTAACTTCCATGCACTAAGTCTTTTCTATTGTCTTATTTAATTTAGTGCTTATATAATATCTACTTGAGGTCAAAATGCTCTCTCCATTTTATAGATGAAGGACCAACATGTCCTCATTTGTGTTCACTGAGAAGCTGACCCTAAGATAGATTTGAGTTCAAGTAATGTATTTGAGAAGTGGTCTCAGGAAACCCCAGTAGAAGAGTAGAAAAGTGAAGGAGGAGAGGAAAGAAAGTTGTGAAGAGTGAGTTGTCAAGCCACTTACCACTGCACCTCATTGGAGTTCAATCCTACGGAGTACCTTTGGGTGATAGTGTATGGAGCAGACTTCAGCATGCTCTCCTCTGAGGGGCCACAGGGGTGGGGAATTTACCCAGTACTCCATTTGTCACTTATTGGTCCATTGCTGTTTGAGTGAGGATGATTGATGCTCCAGCACTTCCAGCTTGCTCAGCCTGGGAGCTGATGGTGTTCCAAGCGAGAAAAAAGCTAAGGTTCAATAACACACAGCACAGCGGTGAATGGGTGAAGTATCACAGCCTCAGCTGCATTAAGATAAAGAGAGACATTAATGTTGTTTCAAATTATGTGATGACTTTGTCAACAGAATGTCAAACTTGAAGATGGAAACAAATAAAAAGTAAATTGTTTCTTTTTGCTTTTTCATTCTTTTGACAAATTTTGAAAACCTTTTATGGAGACAGATTTTCAAATATGTTTCTGTCCATGGATGTAGTAAAAGATAATTAAAAACACTTTTCATGTAACAGTGCAATTTAGCATAATTCCATACTGTAAGTTATACAGGAATACTGGATCTCATTATGAAATGTGTATCCAGTGCCAAACAACTTGGCTATATCAGCCAGCTTTCTGCTTTTTTGGTAATCACTTATTTGCCTATAGGCAAATATATTACATTCAACCTTTTAAAGTATTTTATCATTTCTAATTTTCAGTATTGAATCTTTTGTCCTAATACTTCAGCAACTTTTGTTGTAAAGTTTTAGATTTATTCTTAAATTTTATTCACCTGCCATCTAAAATAGGTATTCATAATCGTCTATTTTCTGTCATTGTTGTTGGTTTTGCTTCTGGGACGTTAAATATTTTTAAGGCTTGTTTCTAGGTGCTTTAAAATTTCCATATGCCTTGTATTTATAAACACCAGCTTATGTAACATTCAGATAAAACAAAGGAGCATATCATCTATCGCAATGGCAGGATGATACAGCTATTAGGGTGGCAGGTATATAATCTGCTTTATGTTTTTGAAATTATTACTTTAACATTAGACATGATACATCTCAGAGGAGTAGCCAATCATATGATACTTCTGTATTTTCTCTAGAAAAAGCAGTAATAACAGGTGCCCTCAGTTCAGAGATGGGTATTCACAGCTCACTACTCTGTCTTTTCCTGGCACCTGGCTTACTGTAGGGAAGAACAGCTCGCAGTCTCCTGAAACTTAGACAAATGCTATACATATGGCCTGTCTCTAGATTTGTGTAAAAACACAAATATATTGGAAACAAATTGTCTACAATAGTAAATCTGAGTAAACCTTTTTTCCAAAATCAATAAAGATTAAACAGTCTTCTAAAGAACTCTTCATTAGACACAATTAAGTGATTCATCTTTGAACAGACATTTATTTGAATGATTTTAATTACCATTTAACATGCCCTCATATTGTCCAATTTATTTATCTTAATCTTATGACCTTGATTTGCATAATTTTTTAGTTCTCTTTAGCTCCAATCATTGTAAGTCATTAATGAGATTTGTTTTACACTGACATTTCCAATGACACCAATTTTTATATTCATTTTTCAGATTGAAATGTTTCTGTAGTTTTCCAAGTTTTCTTTCTAAGCCAATAAAGTTTCCTTTCCATCTCCATATGTTCTTTTTAAAAAGACTTTCAGAAGTTATTTCAAAAACCTTTATTTCAGTTACAAATACAGCATTTTATTCTTCTCATGTAATATTGTTTATACATTCAAAATTTTATAACAACCTCTAGTACGGTGTGATAGGTAATATTACTCTTAGAGTAAAAATATTAATTCTTTTTTTAAATATTCATATGAATGTAACTGAAAATTCTTTATTACATATTCTCTAGATGCCTGCAAAATGAACACGTTAACAATAACATCCTTTTTTTCTGAAAAATTTCCATATCACTATCAGAATCAATAAATTAATATAACAGAGTTGAAGAAAATATAACAACTCACCATTTTTACTCAGTAGTTGTTTTGCTTTGTTTAAAGCTTGGAATTTATCACTATCTCTCCTAATTTCAAATAGTTACCTAGTCAAAAGCTTTGTAAGAAATCTCACTGTTATTTCTACTGGGAAATTGGATTAAAATTTAGAGGAGGAATACATTTTAAGTTTAACTTCTCATAACATATTCAAACCTAAACATTTTTCTGCATTTAAAATATTCAATACTGTCTTTCTACTATTTTTACCATGTATGTAATAACTTGAAGGGCAATATGAGCTGACAAAGGAAAACAGAATGAAATTACTCACATCATTGTTGGATCTACTATGAAATTTTTTTTAAGGCTTCTTTTATGTTTGTTGCCTTGAAACACTTGAATGAGCTTCATGAAAGATGTACTGGACATGTGTGCTTTTATGTTCTGGTTGCTTGAGTCTTTTGAAAGCTTGAGAACCTATTTTTACAAAAGAATTTTCTCAGGTATCAAGTATCCAACCTTGTCAATGATAATAACTAGAGTTTCTGTAGAAAACTTAAATATTTTCTGCCTTATTTTATTATGGCAAAATGTTTTATTATGACATAAAATAAAGGGAAGCATTAGAGAGAGCAAAGGCAACCAGAATGTATAGCTTTATTGTTGCCTTCATGTAATTTATCATTTGTTCCCCATGATTGTGATTTAATAAAATATAAATTTGTAAATTATACTTATACATTTTATTTTATTGACTGATTTATTTTTTGAGTTGGAGTCTCACTCTGTCACCCAGGCCACCAAAGCCTCAACCTACTGGGCTCAGGCAATCCTTCTGCCTCAGCCTTCTATGTAGCTGGAACTACAGGCACAAACCACCACATCCAGCTAATTTTTTTTTTTTTTTTTTTTTTAATCGTAGAGACAAAGTCTCACCAAGTTGCCCAGACTAGTGTTGAAGCCCTGGGCTCAAGCAGTCCTCTCACTTTGGCCTCCCAAAGTGCTGGGATTATAGGCTTGAGCCACAGCACCAGGCCCTTATATATTTTAATACAGATTTTTCTTTATCTTTTCACATGCATATATCTAACAAATGTGATGTTTTTTCTTCTTTTTTTGAGTTAGAGTCTTACTCTGTCACCTAGAGTGGAATGCAGTGGTACGCTCATGGTTACCACAGCCTTGGCCTGCTGGTTTCAGGAGATCCTCCTGCCTCAGCCTTCTAAGTAGCTGGAACCACAGGCATGCGCCACCATACCCAGCTAAGTTTTTGATTTAATTGTAGAGAAAAAGTCTCACCAAGTTGCCCAGGCTGGTCTCAAACCCCTGGGTTCAGGTAATCCTCTTGCCTCTGCCTCCCAAAGTGCTGGAATTACAGGAATGAGCCACTGAGTCTGGCTACAAATATGATTTAAAATAATGTTTAATCATGAAATAAAACCAATAGCACTTCATTTATTTCAATAATAGTGTATATCTAGAATTTAGGGTTTTTAGTAATAATATGCTAAACAATATATTGTTTGGTGTATAAGGTCACTTCATCCCAAACTGAGATTATTATAGCTATGTGAGGTTAATTATTTGTTGTTAGTTCAAAAATTTGTAACATTTATAAAATTCTACATAATTCATTGAATTTTGCTGTAATATAGATTTCTGAAATTACTATTTGATTATTCTCTTCTGGGTCTTTACATTTTTTCCTAAATATTATTTTTATAATATTTTGATGTGGGAAGTAAGAACTGTATCTAGAAAAAAAGGAGCTGGGTTCTGCTAATCCTTGCTCTTATACCAATTCCTTGTCAGAAATTAAGTCTAATTAATATGGCTATACGGGATGGTTTCTTAAGCCATTTCCACATGTATAATTTTTTATTAGAATTTTTAATCTTTCTCAAGAATCTGCAGCAGCAGCTTCTGTTTCTCCTGTGTCACTCAATATGTCTAACCTACTTTACCAGGGCTTTGAAAGCCTGATGCCTCCCTTACTATCTGGAGCTTTTTAATCACTAAATTCGTACATACATTTTTTTATCTTGACTAGAGAGTATATTTCTTATTCTGTTTCCCATTTTCTATGACCTAAATTATATGCTCAATTGTATAATTTATACACTTTGCCTTGCATTTATTTTAGTATTGAACACATAATTATGATTTTTTTCCTCTCAAAAGTTTGTAAATCTTTTGAGAGTTTGAGAATGAAAATTTCCATTTTTAAATTATTTTACTACTGATATTGGAGTTACTTATACCATTAAAATGTTTTGAATGAATATAGTAGACATTATTTTGACTTCTAGTACCCTAAGTGTTATACATGTAAACATGCCTGGTGTTATGTTGTTATAAAGCAAAACGAACTTTTCAGATAGGATTAGGTTATTAATCAGCAGACTTTAATATAAAGAGATTATCTATGGTTATCCAGATAGGCCTAATGTAATCTTTTGGACCCTTAAAGACAGATGAGGGAGAAGTGACATCAGCAATTAAGTAGATTATGAAGTCCTCACTTGTATCTTCCCACCAATAATTTTGCTGCCATTCATGGACAGAAGTGCCTTTGTGGAGGTGCTGGGATTCAGGTAGAAGGTTGTGAAACACCAGTGATGCTCAAATCCTAGGATAACTTTTTTGAGAGGGCATACCTATGCCCAGGAGGCAAGTTTTCCTTGGAAAACACAGTGGGAAAACTGTGATTCTGATTCCAGACCTAGAAACGGCTCTATATCCTTGTAGACTCATCTATATTTCTAACTTTTGTCTTGCTACCAGAACCATTCACTAAGGGAACAGGGAAGAGTCCCAGTCATTTATGCCTTGGATGACAGACCCACCAATCTCAGACACAACTGTAAATCCTAAGTGGCCGTGAGACACAGGTACAGTCCCTCTCAGCTGCAGTGCGATTCCAGTACTGCTTGCCTAGAGACCCGTTTAATAATCCAGTGGGAGTCTTCCAAGGACCCAAAGAGAGTCACTTATCTGTGAGACTCTTAACATGCCCTCCATCTGTTGACCTTAAAGAGGATCTTCACCCAGTGCTAGTCCTACAGACTAGATCCTGATGGCAGTTCAGCCCACCCAAGTACTAGACAGGATCTACACCTACTTGAGCCTCTGAATAGGCTCACCAGTCATGAACTCCACTGCAGACACAACAGCATCCAAATGTACTGACTCAAACCCCATTAGACCATCATTTCAAAGACAATTTCATCAGCCCAGGGACCCAACAAGAGAAGATTGTTTTCTGATGAAACCACTCTGTAATGACTAGAAGTCTTTAAATTCAAAGTCACCAATACAAGGCTACATGGAATGTGAAGTACTATGGACATATGACACCAGCAGATGAAACCAGTAAACCAACTCCAGGAACCAACTCCAAAGAAATGCAGCTCTCTGAATTGAAAAAAATTCAAAATAATCATTATAAAGAAGCTGACTGAGATGCAAAAAAACACAGAAAGACAACTAAATGATTTTAGAAAAACAAGGCATGAACAAAGCGAGGAGTTTAATAAAGAGTTTGAAAGTATAAAAAAGAAACAAACAGAAATCTTGGAGCAAAAAACTACAGTAGTATATGCAAAAAAAAAAATTAGAGTATTTCAACAGCAGACTTGATTATACAGAAGAAAAAATTAGTGAACCCAAAGGAAGGTAATTTGAAATTTAACCAGTTAGAACAACAACAAAGAGAGAGAGAGAATAGCTCTGCCCATACCTTGATTTTCGTTACAGCAGTAATGGAATACTAACATTTAACTAGTGGTTATATGGTTGAATATCTTTGTTCCTCCCTTTGATTTTATGTTGAACATGATTCCTTTCCTTTCACATGCTCAAATTCACCCATCCTCGCTCAGCGTAGCCACACAAAACACTTCAGGGACCCTCTCTGATGATGCCAGCTTGAACTGATCATTTTCTTCTCTGACTTCTCTTATACTATACCATACAAGTCTTACTACATTTTGTGTTACTAATTATCACCTAATTGTAAGTTACATGTAATCACACTTCACACTGTAATATATTGTTGAATAATAATTTTGTGTGCATTTATTTTGTTTTTCATGTGGATTTGCAAGCATAGAATTAGAAGGACCGTGGTGTTTTATGAAATACTAATTGATTCATATTTTTAAATTTTCAAAATATTTTTAACAGATCAAGTGTTGTTTAAGTGCATTTAAAAAAGATTTACAGAATAAAATAAGAAAAAAAGAGATTTAAATATTTTGAAACAGATCCCTGGCCTTGATTTTGTAGGAGAAAGAAATACATTAAAATAAAAGTATCTTGCACATTGCCATTAGGACATCCAGAAAATCACCAAAAAGAAGTCAAGCATATAAAATCAAAAGATAAACAATTTTTTTAAAGTAACAGGTGTAGTTCAAATGCTGTAACAATAAAGTAGTTAGTGATAGCAATGGGTAAATTATTTACACAGGACTGAGAAACAGCTGGAAAAGACTAACAATTTTAGGAAGTGATTTCAATGTCAACTTTTTAACATATAAGATTTTCATATTAATACATACAATGTATTTATGGTTGTGGCTACTAAAAATTAATCTAAAATTAGGCCAACACTCTTCTTATTCTTTTATTTTAGAAAACTACTAGTTTTTTCTAATTAAGCTATTTAAATAGAGTTATAATGAATATGGTATTTTTATTCCATGGAAAAACATGCTGACATGTTTTGTTTTTCCTAAAAAAACGAAAGCGGATCTGGTTAATGATGAAAAAAATGCATTATTACATCATTAGAGACCTGATAATCAGAGGTTTGTTCAGCACAAATAAGCTTAAGGGACCTATAATATTTCTTATTAAACAAAGAATAGGCTTGAAACTAATTTCTAACATAGTTTATGAAGCCAAGGAAGTTATTTTATAATGTCACAAATAATGCAGACACTTAGACTCTAGAAACCAGTTACTGGTGCTTTTTTGGGAATTGTTTCCCCCTTTTATCTATTTTATTAACATTTTTAATACAGATTTTAGGCTATAAAATATACTTGTCATCTCTTTCAAAGAAGTTCGAAGAAAACATACACAAAGAAATTACTTTTTGCACAGTTCATAATAGATTCAGAGGGAATAGACAGAGGTCACGTACAAGAGCATGAGTTTTGATCTGGCCACTGGGAGCCCTGCAATAGATCTAAAGACACAGGAAACCTATGGAAGAAAATGATGGCAAAAAGTACATAACACTACCTTGATAAGTATTAATATTTTGGTATGATCTCAGCTGTCTGCTTACCAAGAGTGAGAACTGTTTGTTTTTCATCTTTTAGTTAGCTTTTTTAGGTGTTCAGTAAATATTTGTTCAAAGTATGAATAAGTGACAATATAATGCATTCACAGGTGGGCTGGAACACTCAGAGAAGACTTCATGAACTGAGAAGACCCTAAGAAAAGCTCTGAGGCATATGTAGAATCTGGGATGGTTTTGGAAATTTCCCCCACAAGTTGCCATTTGCACCCTACTCAAACTTGATATCTAGGTCAACAGTCATCTCAGCTCTCTGGAGTAATTTTGTTATGTTCCCACACAAAATTATTCACAACCTCCTCACTGTTTTACAACCACTCTGGCAATTTCACATTTACCAACATTTCTAGCTGTATGCACTTGGGTAGTTACTTAAGCACTCTATGCCTCAATGTTCTCATTAGTAACATAATAGTTTCTATCTCATAGCATTATTGTATTACCCGAGTTTCTATAAAGTACTTAGAACACTGTTTGGCACATAGTAATTGATCGAGAATGGCTAGCTTTTAGCCTAATAATGTTTTATTTTGGAGGGGCTGATATTATGAAATGAAGTTCATTAGGAGAAAAATATGCCTTATTTCCACAGAAGTAAATCTAATATCTTTCAGAGTATAGGTGATTAATAGCTATTATTGAATCAGTGTGACTATGATGAGAAAGAAAATGTTTCAGTTAAAAGAAACAAGGAATTATCACGGAATTTATAAATCACTTTTGAGATTATTTTAATGCACGTGTGATCATGAGATTTTGATTAAACCTTCCAATCATAGTTCTTGTGTATTAGAGTCAGGTGTATTAGAGTCAGATTATATAACAAGTAACATATTCAAATTACTTTAACGAATTGAACATGCATGATTTAACATATGCCTATTTATTTATTTATTTTTAAACATAACTTATTTTTATTTTTTATATTTATTTTATTTTTTGTAGAGACAGAATATTACCTACGCTGGTTTCAAACTCCTAGGTTCAAGCAATCCTCTTACCTTAGCCTCCCAAAGTGCTGGGATTATAGCATGTGCCACTTGCACTCAGGTCAAAATATGCCTATTTAGATAAAACTATCCTATGTAAACATAAACTATATATAGGAAACTTATATGTTATTTATTTAAGAAATGAACTTGTTTCTAATGAACATATTTTAAGTTAAAAACACTAGAAGCTAGATTGTGAATTTTAAATATCCTGGCTTAAAAGAAAGAAGATAGCTGACATGTTTGATGTGAATTTACTTATACTTTTTAAAATATATCAGAACTAATGGAAATCTTAAATACTTCAATCTTGAAAACCAAACTTGAAGGAAATACTTTCAAGAAAATTTGCTATTAGAAACGTCTTTTTTTCAATCAGAATGTTATACATGTTACACAAATTAAATCTCTTGACATCCCAAAGAAGAAACAAATATATTTTCTTATAAATTATTTGGGAATTATATATACTGTTGAAGCTTGCAATTATTATGTAATGTGAGTTATAATTTAGCCTATAGAATTAACCAAATGTTGTAATTAAATACAGTGATTGAGAGATTATATATTTAGGGCAAAATGGTTACTGTAAGAATGGACTCAATCCAAATTTTATCCTATGTTAGAGTACTCATTACTTTAGTACATTGGGTATATAAAATACTCAAACATACAGAAACTAAGTAGAATAACTGTTTCCAGGGACTGATGGAGGGGAAAATGAAAAGTTCCTGTTCAAGAAATATAAAGTTTCAGTTACACAAGATCAATATGGCCTAAGGTATGCTGTAGAGCATTGTGCCTCTAGTTAACAACACTGTAATGTACACTTTACTATCTGCTAAGAGGGAAGATCTTATGTTAAGTTTTCTTATCACAATTAAAAAAATTAAATTGTGGATTGAGTCATGAAGGGTCAAAAAGCTTCTGTTTTACACAGAAATATTTAAAATAAAACAAAAAGTGTTAGTCTACCATAATGAAAGCAATTGTAATTTGAAACCTAAATGTTAAAATGTAACTTATATAAAGTATTTTTAATTGAACCCCAAATGTTACTTGTTGCTCTCTAATCTCTGATTTGTGTAAGTGTATACATATATGCATGCCTATTTTGGATATTTTATAGTCTTCTGAAAAAAAGTTGAAAGTAAAACAGGCTGTAAACTAAAAAATTAATGATCCCGACTTTAGAATGCTTATATGAGCTAAGTACTGAAGTACATTACATTTAATAAGCACTAACTATGAGTCATGTGCTCTTATAAGTGATTTAGAAAACTAATTGAAGCCTCATACAATCCCATAAGTAGATATTTTGATTATCCCCATTTTCTGAATGAGGAATTGGGGCAGAGTGTAGCAAGTTATTGTGCCTACGCTGTAATAATGAATTAATAGTATTGGAACTCTAGCAACTAGTTCCAGAATCCAGGCTCTTAATCATGATGCTGACCATGTTCTTGGACTTAGAGTATATAATACTGAGTGATCTTTCACAGAGTATCACATGTGCTCACTCATAAGTGGACCTTGAACAACTATCATTAATACTATAAGAGAGGGAATGGCAGTAGTGGGAAACTGCCAGGGTAGAACTGAGTTGGCACTGGCAATAGTGGGAAACTACCAGGGGAGGGAGAGCACACCTCATCAACAAGGGTACCAGCATAATGAACATTTGTATACCTAACCCTGAATTGTACCTCACATCTTTATAATTAATTTTTTTTAAAAAATAGAAAACAGATAAGAAAAGTGGAAGTATAAAGTTGTTTTTCTGTGAATAGTCAAAGAACACAACACATTCGACAAACTTATTGAAGATGGAACACATGTATTACTTGAAAGGCATAGGTACAGAGAAAGAAAATGTCTCAAACCCATTCTGATGCTGTGTTCTGAGAAGTATTAGCCACTTTTGTCAATGTGTGATCCACTTAGTATACAACATCATGTGAGTACCTTTTTTAAAAGTTTACATTTGAGCATTCTTTAATAGGGCAAGAGCAATCCAAATCTGAATGTCAAGTAGTACGAGAAGTACAAACCTGTATGATCTTGAGTAAGTTACTCAGCAGTTGAGAACTCAGTTTTCCTATCCATAAATGACTCCATTAGACCGAATAAGTTCTAAAGTGATTTCGGAAGATCAGTTTAGTATATACAATATAAGCATCACAGAATAGTACAAAACCAATTCAGTTTTTGCAGACAGAGAGCAAGATTCTGATTTTTAATAAAGTAGATTTTCATAGAGCTTATAGCTTTAGCTATAGCATTTTAGAGTCAAATAAAAATTTGTATTTGTCCACTTATAGTGTTCTATCTTTATGACTTTTCATAAGCAATTACTTTCATTTTGGTATTGGTTTTTGAGAAATTAAAGTATAATTTTACATACAGTCCTTTTCTATAATGAAATGGAGTTAAACACAATGGTCTAGTTTCCTCTGTCATGTTTTATGGACAACATTTATTCTATGCATACAAAAAATGTAGTAGAAAAGTGAATAAATTTGAGTCCATATACTGTGGTTAATGCAGATGCCTTGTTTCTGGAAATCTAACAGCCTATAATTGGTGTCCCTTACTGATTAGTATAATTGAGTTTAAAATAAGACTGTGATCTTCAGAGGATTATTGCCTACTCAGATTGTAGTACTTTGCCACTGATAGTTCAGGTGGAACCTCAACTTGATTTTTTTGTTAACTACCATTTTCAGATTTCTCATATACTAATTGTGTATTTCCAACCCACCCTTTGTGCTCCATGTGTATTTATGTATAATATGCTCTTTTTAAGTACTCATGACTACAGTTGTGTGTGTGTGTGTGTGTGTGTGTGTGTGTGTGTGTGTGTGTGTGTGTGTGTTTTCCGGTTATCACTCTGTTGTCCAGGCTGGAGTGCAGCGGCACAATCCTGAATCATTCAAATTCTTGGGCTCATACCATCCTCTGACTTCAATCTTCTGAGTAGCTGGGAAAACAGGCACATGTCACCATGCCCAGCTAATTTTTAAAATTTTTTTGTAAAGATGAGCTTGCATATATTGATCAGGTTAGTCTTGAACTTGTGGACTCAAGCAATCCTCTCTTCCTGGACTTCCAAAGTGCTGGGATTGCAGGCATGAACCACAAAACCATCCTAATATTTATGACTATAGTTTCTGTTCCTTACTTTTTTCACTTTTTAAAAAAGATTTATATGTATTGATAATGTATAATTCCTTCCTTTTGATTTATTATTGCATTTTTCTAAAGTCTGGAATTCAATCCTATGAAAAAACACTACATTAATCATCATCCTGTTGTCCATTTGTTATTTTTCAAAATCTTTATAAATGCAAATAATGTGATAAACATCCTCCTATTTAAATCTATTTGTATGTGCAGGTTTTCTGCAGATTTCTGGAGTCTTTTTTTAAGCTTATAAATTATACAAACATAAAAAAGGATAATTCTGAGGAAAACGTACTATCCCCTCAAGACATGACTAAATAGTACATTAACTTATCTTGTTTCAAATTAAGAGCTATTGATAATATTGTTTCTAATATTACTGTAAGACTGTTCCTTATAAAGCAATGTTTTCATTTTTCTTTACATCACAGAGTAAAATGTCCATATTATTTCCTTTCCTACCTTATTTTGCCCTTTAACATTTTAGCTTCCATTGTAAATTTTCAGAGATATAATTTCAGATGTTCTTGGCTGACAGTCTAATACCTATATCTCTTTCAGTTTAGGTATGCTTAAATGGATCTTGAAAAATTATATATTTTATGATGGAATAATTGTATTTTGACTTTTTTTGAAAAGGTAATTAAGAGAATACTACTGTTACAATATTTAGTATTAACATAATTTATTTTAAAAATACATAAAACTGTCATTTGAAGGCCAGGTTTGGTGACTCATACCTGTAATCCCAGCACTTTGTGATTGAGGCAAAAAGATTCTAGAGCCTAGAAGTTTGAGACCAGCCTAGGCAACATAGTGAGACCTTGTATCTACCAAAAAACAAAAAAATTAGGCATAATGCTGTGCACCTTTAGTACTGTAGTACTTGTAGTACCTGCTCAGGAGGCTGAGGCGGAAGGATCACCTTAGCCCAGATTGTGCCTCTGCACACCAGCCTGATTGACAGAGTGAGGTCCCGACTCAAAATAACAACACAAAAGGCATTTGACATTAAAATAAACATTTATTAAGAACCTATTAAGTGGCAAATTCTGTGTTTCCTAGTTACCTAAATATATTAGTTACCAGGCTCAGTGTAGTATGACATTGGAGATTAAGAAACCAAGAGTGAAGAAGTAAAAATTTGATAAATATGTGGAAAGAAAAAAGTAAGAATAAAATTTCTTTTCTTTTTAAAAATTTTTATACTTTTAATCTTTTTTTACTTTTATTTTTATTTTTTTATAATTGATTTTTTTTTATTATGATACTGTGGGGTACAGTTAAGGGTTAGGTATACAAATATGCTCCGTTCAGGCACCCTTGTTGATAAAAGGTGTCTCCCCGTCCCCAGACAGATGTTTACTACCATTAATCCCGTCTCCCTTCCCCTCCCTCCCCCATAGTTTCCCACCACTATCAGTCATTTTCTTATGGTGATACGTTGGGTGATCAAGGTCCACTATATGAGTGAGAACATGTGATACTCAGATCTTTGTTTAGTGAGAGGTCACTCAGTATTATAGACTCTAGTGCTATCCAGGTTGCTGCGAAATTCATGATTTTGTTCTTTTTTGTGGCTGTGTAGTTGAAAACCCAAGAGAATCTGTCAAAAACCTCCTTACACTGATAAAGGACTTTGGCAAAGTCTCAGGATATAAAATAAATGTGCAAAAGATAATGGCATTTCTTTACACCAATAATAAGCAAACAGAAACCCAAATAAAAAGCACAATTCCATTCACAATAGCCACAAAAAAAAGGAGATACCTTGGCATCTTCCTAACCAGAGATGTGAAAGACCTTTACAATGAAAACTACAAAACTCTGCTCAAAGAAATCAAAGATGACACAAACAAGTGGAAAAATATCCCACGCTCATGGATTGGAAGAATCAACATTGTGAAGATGTCCATCTTACCTAAGGCAATATACAGATTCAATGCAATACCCATCAAATTACCAGCAACACTCTTCTCAGACGTAGAAAAAACAACACAGGAATTCATATGGAAACACAAACGACCAAGAAGAATAAAATTTCTTATTGCCAGTATTTTATTCATTTTTGCTAGTAAAGCTACAAACTTTAGTAATACTTATGCACATGATAAATATATTGCAATCAACCTGTTTTATACTCATGTTATGATGAGTAAAAATTCAAGCAGAAGAAAATTATTTTATTTTCAACTGAAAACATATTAATTAGCACTGAATATAATTCTACTTTTATAACCTTAGTTATATGTAGTTTTTTTCTGCCTCGGCATGCTTTGACAAAAATTAATTAAGGTAAACATATTTTGTACTAAAAAATGTTTATCACTATAAAACATTCTGTATTAGACTAGATAGTCTATTTGAGGTATACAACTTATCTCTCATCTCTTTATTTTCACTTCATATCAATTTATTTATAGCACTTAGCAACACTTCTAAAAAAACTTAAATTTTATTGTTTAAATTCCATGTGTTTTACAAATACATGTATTTTATGTTTGAAAATAATTATGAGCCGGGCTCGGTGACTCAGCCTGTAATCCTGTGCCTTTGGGAGGCTGAGGTGAGTGGATTGCCTGAACCTGCGGGTTCGAAACCCGCCTGGGCAGTGAGACCTCATCTCTACAATAAATCAAAAAATCATCCGGGTGTGATAGCACATGCCTGTAATTCCGGCTACTTGGAAGGTTGAGGTGGAAGGATCACCGGACCCAGCAGGTCGAGGCTGCGGTGGCCGGGAGCGGCCACTGCACTCCAGTCTGGGCGAGAGAGTGAGACTCCAACTCAAAAAAAGAAAAAGAAAATAATTATGAATATAATGACAATTTATCATTCAAATCCTCTGAAAGTGTTGGTTGGTACACTTCTGGTACATAAATGTTCAGAACACATGTATTTTCACATAAGGTTATACCTAATAAGCATTCAAACATAACAAAAAAACTATTACAATAATACATCATGATATTTCAGGCATCACTTTGAAATTTGTGCTCAAGTGTAATATTCTTTAAGAGCAAGAATATCACAGAGAAAATTATTCTTTCTCTTAGAAAAATTTTAAAAACAGTTATTATTTTACTGTGTATGTGCATAATTTAGAATTTATTCTAGTTTAAATGTAATTTATTTCATACTAAATGAGATCTGAATATTGAATTCTTTCTATTCTTTGCTGATTTCCCAGGTACACTGTTGACTTTTGCCTCAGAAAGCACAAGTGTGTATGTACATACACACACACAACATACACACACAACTATTCTTACTTTGTTAAAGGTTTCTTTGTTGGGGCATAATTTAAAGGGAATAGTTAAACAATCAGTTAATTGCTGAAAGAATACTAAATATGCCATTTTTCTATTTACTTAGCTTTGAAATATGATCATTTTGCTAGAAAATATGATAGATATGGCAAAATATAAGAAATATCATTTATCTAAGATGAAAATTATTTTAGAAAATTCCTATTATGTACGACATATATATTTTCCATCATCTTTAGCTACTCAAATTAATGTAAATGCTATTTCTTTTGCATACTTTTATAGTGTGCTTTTGTGTATTTACATACCAAAACATTTTAGTCATAAGTGTTCAATCTGTTTGTGGTAGAAAACCTCTAGATTCTCATGGTTCTTTATTCACTTAAATAATTTGTTTTCAAGTTACATAAGCCTCTTTTTTAAGTGAAAATTTGGCTAGCTAATACATTTACAGAGTTTGAATTTGAAAATATAAAAGTAGCCGGGCTCGGTGGCTCAACCTGTAATCCCGTGCCTTTGGGAGGCTGAGGTGAGTGGATTGCCTGAGCCGCAGGTTCGAGACCCGCCTGGGCAGCAAGACCTCATCTCTACAATAAATCAAAAAATCAGCTGGGTGTGGTAGTGCATGCCTGTAATTCCGGCTACTTGGAAGGCTGAGGTGGAAGGATCACCGGAGCCCAGCAGGTCAAGGCTGCGGTGGCCGGGAGCAGCCACTGCACTCCAGTTTGGGTGACAGAGTGAGAATCCAACTCAAAAAGAAAAAAAAAAAAAGAAAATATAAAAGTATAAACTTTGAAATATTTTTCTCTCTTCATTTTTCTGAAACCAGCTCCTTCCACTTTAGGAACCTTTGCTATCAATTTTCCAGGAACACTTGTAAAGAGAGTGTTTGCGTACATGCACATACAAAGAAACATTGTTTCTTTCCCTTTTTAAAAAAATTCTAAAGGGAAGTCTTCTAAGCATATTGTCTAACACTTGTCTTTTTGATTTAAAGGTGTTTGATATTTCTTAAAATGAGTATAAACAGACTTTATTTAGTGTTTGTTCTTTGACAATGTTCCTCCTCAAGGCTATTTCTGCTCCACCAGGTTGTCTCTCAATAGTTAAATAGTTAAACAGTGGTGCTCAACTAGGGAGATAGGGAGATGGCCACAGGTGAACCCAAATTAGCAAAAGAAGTCAAAGCCATAGAGAAGGCCTCTTTAGAGACAGAGCAGGGCATTTGGAAAGAGTGCAGTGTCTCAAATGTCAAAAAAAAAAAAAAAATTCCTAAAAATGTGTAAGTAAAAGTAACAAAAAGATTTATCTTAAGCCATTAAAATGATAACATAGATTTATCTCTAGACATTAAGATAAAGATGTATGAAAACATCTTTGGTGTCTAGTGACTTCCTACTTTCACATGTGATCTATCTTCCTGGCAATGGCGCATAAGGTATGACTGAAGGCCTGCTGTGATTTATCATATTTGCCCACTAAATCCAGGTGGTTGCACATAAATTATCAGAGCCTGGATATTATGTATTAGGAACTGAAGAAACTGAAGAGGCCATGCTTAATGTTTTTGCCTTTGCATTTAAGTCATAATTCAGATTTGGGGAGAGAAAGGAAGATTTGAGAAGTAAATGTCTGATTATATTAACTGGACCAAGAGTAAAATTTCTACTTTTGGTCCATTTCTGAAGACATCAGAGTACTAAGCCATTGATTGGGAATTAAGTATATCTCATACCCTGGGAAAAGCAAGTCTGTTTAGAATGTAGTTTCTTTCACAATAAAATAATTTAAACTATCATGGGGTGAAAATATGTAAAAATAAATAGTATGGGCTGGAAATGATGTGATAAAACAAGAAAAATATTGAGGAGGTATCTTGTATTCTATAACTTGCAGCTACATTATTATATGTAAAACAGTTCTAATAATAAGTAGACTTCTAGAGCCTTACAATTTCCAAATGGATATTTAAAATAATATCAGTAATCAAGAAAAATTTTAGGAACTATAGAGATATGTCATTCATTTCAAATAAGAATTGTGAGGTTATTTTTAGTCATACTTGATTTGATAACCATCTAATTATGTAGATATTTAATAATTCAGAATAATTTGTTTCCCAAAATACCTGATGAGGTATAGAGTACAATTTTCCCTAAAATTAGTGATAATAAATTTAGTAATAGCCTCATTGAGACTGAGGAAACCTATTTACTGAAATTATGTGCCCTGGCTTTAGAATAGGTTTCAAAGTAGGAAACAAAAAGATGAGAATTGCATGTGACATATTTTCCCTCATTCGTTTTTTTTCTATTAACGCACACATTTAAAACACTAGACCATTATGTAATGGTGAGATCTACTGATGGGGTATGATCATTTATACTGAAATATTTTTCTTGATAATAGAGTGGTGTCTGTTTTGTTAGTAGAGTTAAAAACAGCAACCTAAGAACACATGAGAATCTGAGTATGCAATAATGTATAAAGCTTGGTAGACCCTTAAAACAGGTAGCATAAGCTCAATTATTCAATTGTTCAGTAGAACGGATTCTTTAATATAAACCTATCATTGCATATTTTGTACAAGCATTCTAAAATATATAAAAGTCTGATGATGTAATCCTTAATGGTAGCAAAGCAATACAAGATTCATGAGCCAAGAGCACAAATCTTTTAAGCACTAATATTCCTGCTTTTTGGGGGGGAGGGCAGGTATTGGAGCCTCATGACGTCTTGCCAAGTTGCCCAGGCTGTTGTTGTCCAACCGGTAGACTCAGGGAATCCCCTTACCTTGACTTCCCAAAGTGCTGGGCTTACAGGCTTGAGTCACCTGCTTTCTAAACTAGTGGACCGTTGTGAGTAAAATGTTAAATGATGGAGAAAATGTTTATGTATTTGTAGTTTGTTGTCCCTACTTGTTCTCACCAGTATTTGTGTCAATTTGTGAGGTCAGTTACTAAAATCCAGTGACCTTCTTCTCACTGTGGCTAAACATTTAATCCACTTCAATGTGTTGTGCTTCAGGATGTGCTTTGGTAGAAGAAACCCTAGTATCATGGACAGAAAGTGTGCTTTTAAAAGTAAGAGACATCGTAAACATGTCTACTTTATACTGTGTAAATATTTCTGAAAATATGAGTATGAATTCTTTAAAAGGTATTTCCTCTTCATATTTTATGCCTCATATTTTAGAGAGCTTTCAGTCTCTGAAGTCACTTCTAGAAGATGATAACAATCTCTGCTCTGCTTCAACATGAAATAATTCCACTAGCTTTCTTTGCTTGTTACTGTGAAAACTCTTTTAATACTTTTAATAGGGTTGAAAATTTTAAGAGATTTCATCTATTTTTATAATTTTATTATATGGTGGTATTGCTACCAATGTCACTCATATTTTGCAACAATTTTTGTACTTGGAGAGAAAAGGAAAATGAGATTTTTGTCCAACTGTGGTAAAGAATAGTAATCCCTTTTGTCCTCAAGTGTGACTATTTCTTTTCCTTTCTTTCCCACCAATAGCAAAGGCCCTTTCTGTCAAGCAATCGGATTGGACAGGCATGGGAGTCATGAAGAATGTGAGAAATGTTGAGAGTAGACGTGATACCTTTTAGATTTTACAAAAATGTAAAGGTCAGATATTAATGTAATCAAAATCAGTCTTTCTCTCACTTCTCCCTTTCTCTTTCTCATTTTACATCTAAGCTATCATCTATCTATCTATCTATCTACCTATCTAATCTAATCTAATCTAAAATAATCTAATCTAATCTGATCACTATCATCTATCCTTCAATCTTCCTGTCCACCATCCATCTAACACATACTACCCTATAGTTTGCAAAGGCACCTTCTGTTAACAAAAAGATTTGACTAAATTGGAGAAAAATAAAGCACAGTGCTATCATAATAATACATGACTGTCTTTGGTTGACTGCTTCTTCAAAAATAGTAGGTTTCTTTTTCCTTGTCTTTATCTGATAGGTATAACTTCTGCATCTGCCGCCCTGCATTTTGATAAAACATTTAGAATATAATTGAATCATATTACTTAATAATACTACATATGAAATTATTATTACTTTTGAAGTAGACAAAATGTATATCATAAATAAGAAAAATGACAAATGAATAACTGATGTACAGGCTTAGTAAGAACAGGCACTTCATATTGACCTTGTTATTCTTTTGTACTGCTTTAATACTCAGCGAGAAGAATATGAAGGTTGTGTTGTTTGCTTGTTTGATTTTGCTTTGGAGAGGAAGAATAATTGTAATAACTTTTATCATACATATGTAATATATATTATATAATTAATATATACTATAATTATATAATATATATTGAATGCATATAAAATGCATATATTTTTCCCAGGCATATGTAATATATAATATACACATATATATATACACACCCACATATATTATATATGTATTTTGCCAGATGATAAGGACAGGATTTTAGCAGACTAAGTCACATGAAGCAGTGGCCCAAGCAAGACTGTTGCTGCCAACACTTCGATTGTAATTAAGCAAGCTCAGCACTTCAGACATTTTAAACTAGCAAGTTTTCTAGACAGTGATAATTAACTGTTTATTTACATGTCAGAAGTTTTGCACATTGACAGAATGTGTCTTAGAAAAACTATATTATTTGTTTTCATATTATAAAAGTTATACATATTTATTATAGAAACTTTAAAAAATTCAGAAAAATTTGAAAAAACTTTTTTCAACTTTAAAATTTCTTTTATATTAAAATTGTGGGGTACATTTCACTGTGCAGGTACCCTTGTTGATGAGGTGTGCACCCCCTTCCCAAGGCAGATTTCCACTACTGTCAGTTCCACCTCCCTGCTCCCCCTCCCCTCCACAGTTTCCTGCTACAGTCAATCCTTTTCTTATAGTATTGTGGTAGTTGTTCAAGGTCCACTTATGAGTGAGAACATGTGATACTCAGTTCTTTGTTTCTGTGAAGATCACTCAGTATTATAGATTCTAATTCCATCCAAATTGCTGTGAAGTTCATGATTTTGTTCTTCTTTATGGCTGCGTAATATTCCATCATGTATATATACCACCTTTTTTTTAATCCAGTCCTCTTTTGATGGGCAGCACAGTTGGTTCCATGTTCTTGCTATTGTGAACAATGCTGCGATAAACATACGTGTGTAGGTATCTTTTTTATAGAGTGATTTGAGTTCTTCTGGGTATAGTCCCAGTAGGGGGATTGTGGGGTCATATTGAAGTTCTATTTTTAGAACTTTTAGGTATCACCACACTGTTTTCCACAGAGGCTGTACTAGTTTTGCTCCCACCGACAGTGTAGAAGTGTTCACTTTTTGCCACATCCTCTCCAACATCTGTTATTTTTTTAATGATTGATGATGGCTATTCTGACTGGAGTTAGATGGTATCTCAGTGTAGTTTTAATTTGCATATCCTTGATGACTAGTGAGGCAGGAACATTTTTTCATTTATCTTTTGACTGCTCGTATGTCTTCTTTTGAAAACTGTCTATTCATTTCTTTTGCCCACTTTGTAATGGGACTCTTTGGTTTTATTCTTTTCAGCATGTTTGAGCTCCTTGTAGATCCTAGAAGTTAGGCCTTTGTCAGACATGAAGTTGGCAAATATTTTTTCCCAGTCTGTGGGCTGTCTCCCTGCTCTCTTGAAGGTTTCTTTGGCTTTGCAGAAACTTGTCAGTTTGATGAGGTCCTACTTGTCTTTGTTATCTCTCATGGCCTGGGCACTTTGGGTTTTGATCAGAAATTTGTTGCCAGTTCCAATTTCCATAAGAGTGTCTCCTGCATTGTCTAAGGTTCTTATAGTTTGGGGTTTTATCTTTAGGTCTCTGACCCATTTAGAGTTGATTTTTTTGTATGGGCATAGGTAAGGGTCCTGTGTCAATCTTCTGCATGTGATCAGCCAGTTTTCCCAGCACCATTTACTGAATAAGTTCTCATCTCCCCAGTGGGTGGTGGTGGAGGCTTCGTCAAAGATGAGTTGGTTGAGAAATTGAGGTTTTGCTTCTGGAATCTTCTTTTTTTTTTTTTGAGTTGGGTTCTCACTCTGTCGCCCAGACTGGAGTGCAGTGGCCGCTCCCGGGCACTGCAGCCTCGACCTGCTGGGCTCCGGCGCTCCTTCTGCCTCAGCCTTCCAAGGAGCCAGAATTACAGGCATGCGCTATAATGCCCGGCTGATTTTTTGAATTATTGTAGAGATGAGGTCTCGCTGCCCACGGGCTCAGGCAATCCACTCACCTCAGCCTCCCAAAGGCACAGGATTACAGGCTGAGCCATGGAGCCCGGCTTGGAATCTTAATTCTATTTCATTGGTCTATATGCCTGTTCTTGTACCAATACCAGGCTGTTTTAATTGTTGTAACTTTATAATAAAGTTTAAAGTCTGGGAGTGTAATACCTCCTGCTTTGTTTTAAAAAGACATTTAAAAAAATCCATAATCCGTAACTGATGCAGAGCAGCTAATGAGGTTCTGCTGGTTTCTTTTCAATTATCTATGGAGTATGTGTGTGTGTGTAACAATGAATTTAGAATATACATGTAATAAATATATGAATATATATGTGTATATATTCATAAACTAGTCCTGCATCCTTTTCACTGGAAAATATTTGAATATAATTTTACTTTTATGACTAATAGTTCTATAGCATATTTTGCTGTTAGATATTTAGATTATTTCTAATTTGGAATTATTCTGTCTATAGTAGGTATTTATTGTAAAATATTTTGGGGAATATATGGAATTTCTTCCTTCATTCAGGCTTACATTTTTCTTAATTTATTTAATTAAGACTACGAATGGAGATGGAATATTATATGAAGTAAATATTTCTTTCCCCTAAGTCAAGATAGCTGGAGTACATTGGTTAATGTCCCTTTAGCTCAGGGACATGTGCTTTTAACCATTACTTGACATTGGCTTTAAGGATTTTCTCACCTCTTCTTATCTTCCATTCATTTTCCTGGTTTCTATGTCTGAAGCTTGCTAGGGAAACTTCTTGAGATTCTGAAGAAGAGTTACAGGGTGTTAAGAGGCCTGATAACTTTTTTTTTTTTTTTTTTTGCCCAACAACTTTTAAGGCTGCACATAATATTGCATTATCAGAGGTTGTCTACTTTATGTAATAGAATATAATGCTTTTTCTCTCCTTTTACTCTTAAGAGTTAACTTTTAACTTTTCTTCTGTAAATGATTAGTGCTCCTTGTCTTTTGTTGTTTGCCCTGTCACCCTTCATAGTATTGGTTCTGTCTCTTATCTTATTCCTCCCTCACAAACCTGCTATTTCTCCTTTATTCCTCATCTTGACTGGTAGTTTGAATATCTCCCTCCTGTGAAACTGCTCCCAGAACAGACTAAATCATATCCTCTTCAATGTGTTTGTCACATTTGTATTATACCAATGTTGCTGAAAATGATAATGTACAGGGCTGTGCTAAACTTTGAAATTTCTGAAAAATAAGGACGGAGAAATCAGTTTTTCATGAAGTTTGATTAAATTTGGTAATATTGTACTTAATGATAATGATTGTTTTTCCACTATTGCCAATGTTACAGTACCATTTATTTATGCCATGATTATGCTAGAAGGCAAGTTGACAATCCTGTTTATATTTAATTTTGTTTTTATTAAAATTAAAATCACATGGTCCATGATATTTAAAGTCTAGAAAGTACAGTAATGTAGCACTTATCAGAGTGAAATATATTTATTTGTTTACATGCATGCATCTACTAGACTTTAAGACTTTTGAGAACATAATTGTGTCTTGATTTTTTTTACTCCCATTGCTTCTTAAAGAGTGACCAATAAAAAGTGTTTGATAACTTTTGATTATATTTTGTTTGGTTTATTTTAGATATTCATATGAGTTTATTAGGTGTAGGAGATGAACAATGTTATTTACAAAGTTTTAGATCGGCAAGTTGCAGCTTTATTAGTCAATGATTTACATGTGGACAAAAGCAAGAATTAAAATGGGAGAATTTTCTACATTTTGACCCAAAATTAATCTGCCTTTTAAAAATTATTTATTGTAGAGATGAGATCTCACCAAGTTGTCCAGGCTGGTTTTGAACCCCTGGGCTCAGGCAATCCTCTCACCTTGGATAGCCAAAGTGCTGAGATTACAGGCTTAAGCCACCATGCCTGATCCTCTGTCTTATTTTTTATACAAATTTTTTTGTATTAATATTATTGTTTGTCTTTCAGATTTTCAAGTATGTCCATTTGACAGACTAGTTTATCTGTCCTTGTGTTTTTATCTTTCAATAAGTTTAATTTTTAGCACAAACCTACATATCATTGATTATACTTTATCCAAATTTCCCTATTCATTTTTAAATATAGCATGTTTGATTCTGTAACTCCAAAGAATTTTATTCAGTTATATATCTGAGTTCAACAAACCATCAAATTACTTAAATAAAACAAAAGTTCAAATGGTTTAAAAAACATTTATCAAGAACAATCAATTACATACTTGGTATGGTTTATTTTACCTACAAGTATTATTCCAAATTATTTCTAACTCAATGTGTGACCTTATATAGAATTCCTTATTTTGAGTGTCAAAAGTGTTTCTCTGTTTTTATCTAATTTCAATACTTACCCTTGCAGAAAATCAAGATTCTTTGAAGTTATTTTGTATCTTAGAATAATAATAAAGCTGATAATGATGATAACAATAAAATGTTGTTTGTAATTTGACTGAATGATTATTATGTGCCACACACAATTTTGAGTGCTTCATTCATTCTGAACATTGAATGTTGAATACAAATGTTTATCTGGTGCCTACTACGTACCAAATACCATTGAAGGTAATACAATAGTGGAAAAATACATGAAGTTACTGCTCTTGCAGAGCTTGCATTGTAGTAGGGAGAGGCAGACAACACAGAAATTAAAAGTGAATATGTAGAACTACTGACAATAATAAAAACTATAAAAATAAAGTGAAGGCACTAAAAGGAATAAAGTAGTGATGGTGTGGGTAGAGTAGAAATGATTTGATGTTTTACAGGGGGTGATCAGGAAAGGACTTACTAATAATGTGATATATGTAGTGATCTGTAGGCTAGGAGGGAGTGGGCCATGTAGATATCTGGGGAAAGAGTATTCTAAAAAAGAAAAGAACAAATACAAAACCCTGAGAAGTTTTCTTTTGGATACCTTAATTCTATTGTTAAAGGGATAGTGTGGTACTGCAAGGTCAAGGTACAATGTGTCTATAATTTAAAAATACAGAACCTACATATTTATAGTCTTTATGTATGTCTTTAATGTTACCCTCCTATAAAGCTGCACCTGGCACAAAATAAGTCACTCCCTCCTCTATGCTCCTAGAGCAGATGAAGTAATATTTTTCAAAACTTTGAAAAATACACTAATTAGGATTTGTCTATGACAAGGAATACATTGAGGAAAATATGAAAAAAGTGGTAGCAATTTAGAATCCAAAATTGACACCTAATTTTGAATTAAAGGTTTGAAATATGAAATTCAGATGTATCTGAATCTGCCTAATAAGATATTTAGGCAGCACTCTGAATTGTGTCACTTTTTTGTGATCAGTAGACACTTTATCCCTAGGAAAATGAAAATTAAATATTTTTTAATCTATTTGCAAGCATGTTAAAGACTTAAAAGTGATTAGCATTTTAACTTAGTCGGAATTTTATACTCTTGCAAGGATTAGGCTGCCCTTTTGGAAAAAGATAAGAGTTGTTCATTGTTAAACTGAAAAAAAGGTTACTTTTTAATGCTCTTAAATCTTCTTCTTCTTTTTTTTTTTTTTAAGTCGGAGTCTCATTCATTTTGTCACCCAGGCTGGAGTGTGGCAGCATACTCACAGCTACCACAGCTTCAACCTGCTGGGCTCAGGCAATCCTATCGCCTCACCTTTCAAGTAGCTGGGATTATAGTCGCACGCCACCATGCCAACTTTTTTGTTTTTGTAGAGACGAGTTCTTGTTAAATTGCCCAGGCTGGTCTCGAACCCTTGGGCTCAGGCATTCCTCTCGTCTCTGCCTCCCAAACTGCTGGGATTACAGGCGTGAGACACTTTCACTCAGTTTAATCTTCCTCATTTTTAAGAGTTGAAATAAAATGTTTCAACATTGCAATGTTACATTTAGAAAGCATGGGTTGATTAATTTTATTTTATTTTACTTTTTTCAGTTTGGGTAACCAAATCCTAATCTGCAGATATGATTTGTTCACTTCCCACTTAACTGTGAACTGGGTGAGTTATATGCTAAAACAAAGCATTGCAATAGCTAGAGAATGCTTTATGTTTTTATACAGGTTGGGTTGCCATGCTGTTCAAGAGGAGCATTGTCTTATAACACAGCCCTACTAGGGAGTGACTCTTTCAACTATAGAGGTTCTATATTTCTGAAAACATGAATTTCTCAGAAAGCATTGTTTAGAAGCACTGAACTCAAGCGTTATTCATTCATGGGGGAATAAAAAAACCCTAGAACAAATAAATATAACTTAATCAGGTATCTTATTATAAAATCTTAAGAGGGACTTCAGTTTATCAGCTATGATCAAGGGCAGGGATCAAAGTTGCACAATTAAAATATGGATAAAATATGTAAAACAACGGCTTCACAGTGTAGTAATCTGAGAGTGAGAAAAAGCACATGAGATGGGCCCTGAATTTTCCCAGCTTACTGTCCGCAGTTTCCAGGTTGAAGTATGGAGAAAAAGAACCCAAACAGAACTCTGTGGTCTTCTTTTATTTTGGAGACAGAATATTTGGAGAGGCTACAATGGCTAGAATCCATGGGAATCCCCAGAGAGGAGCGAACTACACAAGAGAGTGCAGAGATCTGCTGACAGTTTCTCTCCAACCTACTCAAATTTAGGAAGAGGATCCTTGGAAAGGAATAGATTGGACAATCCTCAGAACTCGCACTCCAAAACATTGGAGTGGGGATAACTGTAATACTTGGGGCAACATACAGAAGGGGGATTTCTTAGTCTGTCAGGCTGCTATAACAAAATGCCAAAGACTGGGTGGCTTATAAACAACATAAATTTATTTTTCCTATTTCTGGAAGCTGAGAAGTCCTAGATAAGCCACCGGCAAATTCAGTGTCTGGTGCCTATGAGTTTCTTACTTTGTAGATGGTACCTTGTATCTGTGCCCTCACATGGTAGAGAAGGTGAGCCAACTCACTTGGGCTTATTTTATAAAAGGAATATTCATGAGGGTTCCATAGTCATAACCTAATCACCTTCCACAAGGTCCCACCTCCTTAAACTATCAACTTGGGGGTCGTTATTCCAACATAAGAATTTTTAGAGGCCACAAATACTAAAACTACAGTATAGGGACAAATAAGACCTAGATTAAAGGCTGCTATGAGCCTATCTAATGAAGTTTAAAAGTTAAAAGAATCACACTGTTTTCAAGTAGTTTAGTTGCAAACCACAATACATTTGAAACATATTTAAAGGATTATTTCCTCAAAAAAGAAAAATCCAACACTCAGCATCATTTCAATAAAAAGTTACCAGGAATGCAAAGAAGCAGAAAACTGGGACATGAAGACAAAGGAGAAAAATTAATCAAAAGAAACATCCAGAAATGACACAAATGATAGAATAAGCAGACAAGAGCATTAAAAGATCCTTTATATTCTTCAAATATTCAAGAAGATAGAGGAAAACATAAGCATGCTGGCAGGTATGTAACATAGAAAATACACTCTAGTTTAATTTCTAAAGCTAAATAATACATTGGTTTAGATGAAAAGTATGTTGGATCGGGTTAATAGCAGACTAGACCCTGCAGAATAAAATACTGTAGAATTTAAAGATAAAACTTGAGTAGTAATTACTTCAGTACAAAAACAAACTCCAAGTTTGATATTAAGTATTACCAGTAAGTACTGCTATTAACAAGTGGAGATTCCTGATTAACCTGAGTAGAGCTGATCCAATGTTGTCCATATGAGGTACTCTGGAAGGACTAATATAGTTTCTTAGTTGTGTTCTTTAAGACTTATTACCACATATTTTTTAATTCAGTCCAGTTTCAATGGGCTACTTGGTTAGTTCTTGTGTTTTTGCTATTGTGAATAGAGCTGCAACAAACATACATGTGCAGGTATCTATTTGTAGAATGATTTAAGTTCCTCTGGGTATATTCCCATTAGGGGAATTGGTGGGTCATATGGAAGGTCAGTTTCTCGTTCTCTCTGAAATCACCACACTGTCTTCCAAAGAGGTTGCGCTAATTTGTATTCCCACCAGGAATATACTTTACCTTTTTCTCCACATTCTCGCCGCATCTGTTGTTGTTTGTTTTATTGATGATGGCCATTCTTACTGGGATTAGGTGGTATCTCTATGTGGTTTTGATTTGCATTTCTCTGATGATGAGTAAGGCTGAGCACTTTTTCATGTGTCTGTTGGCGGCCCGTATATCTACTTTTGAAAGTATTTGCATCAAAATTCTCTCTATACACTATGATAACATGCATAGTAAGGATTTGTATCTCATTATGAAGTATAGACTTAGATGTTCTCAACAGATCCTAGAATTAACTTGTATGTCAAGAGTCCCCAAAATGACTTTAGTCATAGGGCAAAACTGACACATAGATATTCTATCTTTGACAAACACAATTGAAATAACATTTAATTTGAATGCCTTCAAGTAAGGCATGTCTTCTTCTTGTCAAAGATCCCATAGTACCCACCCTCTGAAATAATTTGAATTTGTTGTCCCAGCCATTTGAGAACATTTTACAAAATTTCCTGAATTACATGAACCTTACTTTACCACGAGAGTCAAAGGCAAAGGCAGGTTATCATTGCCCTTTATGTATTGTTATCTTAATAAGGCAAATTTGTATTGGGCACACTATATGTTAGTAGTAGTGTTAGTCGGTGTTTACAGCAAAGTGCATATGTCAAGCAAATCTAGATGTATATTTTTTGTCACTCCTTTGAGAACATTTCCAGAAATGATACAGCCATTGTGATAATAAAAAAAGGTTAATAACTGCACATTGTCTTCCAAATGTCCTGAGATACTATAGAAGCTAAACTTGGAAAATGAAATGAAATTCATACTTCTTAAAACAACTGAATGAATTCCATCATTTTTTAGTCACAGCAGTTTCAGTGTTTGACCTATAATGCTAATAAAGACTGGAGACCTCGCTTTGTTCTTGACAAGCACTGTTGAGCTCTTTGGTTGCAGCTTAAGCAGAAGAGCATTCATAATAAGATTTTTTCTAGTTCATTTTCTTGCAAATGAAATCTGTGCCTTACCTTGTCCTTAGTTATGGAAAATAAGATCACTAACCCTGGGTAACTGTTGCTGAATGCAGGAAAGATTTAATTTTTCAAATAATCCTTAAGCCTTCACATACCAAATGTTCTTTATACTTTGAATCAGAGCAACATTTGGATTATTCTCTTTTACATAAGCTGCCTCATTTCATTGCCTGTCAGTTCACTGGGTTTCATACTTCATAGTTTATTTAACTAAAGAAAATTTGCTTAAGAGTAAGAGATTTGAGTCATGATTTCTACATGATACTTTAGTCATTTAGAGTTGTGTTTAATAATGTTTCATAGAAATTCTGCAAATTCTATACACTTCTTAGCACTAGGGGTTTTACACAGTTTCCTGGTAAAATTGGTGTTCTGCAAATTAGGAGAGCCAGGACCAAGTCCTCAATCAACCTTATAACACTGTGTACTTGAGAAAGTCATCATGTTCATTTATAGGTGATTTGTTTTGCACTATTGTATTTTTTTTTTTTTTTTTTTGAGTTGGAGTCTCACTCTGTCACCCAGACTGGAGTGCAGTGGCCGCTCCCGGCCACCGCAGCCTCGACCTGCTGGGCTCCGGTGATCCTTCCGCCTCAGCCTTCCAAGTAGCCGGAACTACAGGCATGCGCTACCAAGCCCGGCTGATTTTTTGATTTATTGTAGAGATGAGGTCTTGCTGCCCAGGCGGGTCTCGAACCCACGGGCTCAGGCAATCCACTCACCTCAGCCTCCCAATGGCGTGGGATTACAGGCTGAGCCATCGAGCCCGGCTGCACTATTGTATTTTGAATTCACTTTCAGTCCAGTCTTTGTATGTCAGACCCCAGAAGGTCTCTCAAGACTGCTTTCTGTGAAATTGAGTGGGCTTTTTTTATTTCTCTGTTACAAATTTTACTTTTCCCAGAGCACACCTTTTCTCCTAAAGAAAATTCTACATCCCTTTAAATGTTTTGAAACTTCTCCCTTGCCAGGTGTACTGACTTTTCAATTTAAGACTTTGGAGCCGCTCAAGTCAATCATTTGTATTGTTTTCCATCTATTCCAGATAAATTTCACCCATTATTTCACCTCTACCTACCTGCTTAGTACTTTCCTCCAAAGAACACAAGCATTTCTGGCAGGTGTTTTAGATCTTGGTTGAGTCTATGCTGATTTTCTAGCATAGACAGGTGAGAATACATTAGGCTTGGAAGAAATGGGAGTAAAACCTATGTGAACAGCCGGGTTCGGTGGCTCAGCCTATAATCCCGTGCCTTTGGGAGGCTGAGATGAGTGGATTGCATGAGCCCGTGGGTTCGTGACCCGCCTGGTCAGTGAGACCTCATCTCTACAATAAATCAAAAATCAGCCGGGCGTGGTAGCGCATGCCTGTAATTCCGGC
>NW_007257470.1:504233-514160 GCF_000164805.1 Carlito syrichta
GTTCGAGGCTGCGGTGGCCGGGAGCGGCCACTGCACTCCAGTCTGGGCGACAGAGTGAGACTCCAACTCAGAAAAAAAAACAAAAAAACCTTTGTGGCTTTATCATTATATTATGTATTTTAGTCTGATGGATAGGTCATTTATGAAACTAATAAGTCTTAGGTATAAAAATGGATATGTGAAGGAAAGAAAAGTAATTGAATAGTTAATGTGCATATACTTTGTGTTTAGTATTGTAACTAGGTAAGTTTACAGTGTCTCGGTGATATAAATAGAAATAAGCATCACTAGAACAGCATTCTGTACTGTCTCTTAACCTGGCATCTATGAGTTCCGAAAACTTAATATCTGTGGTTTGATATTCAGGGGTAATCAAGAATGTAGAGCTATATTTAATAATGTTTGTATTGATTTCCTAAGGCTGCTGTAACAAATTGCCACAAACTTTGTGACTTAAAACAGCACACATTTATTCTCTTATAGTTCTGGAGGGTAGAAATCTAAAATCAGTTTCACTGGGGCAAGATCAAGGTTTCTGCGGGGCTATGCACACTCCAAAGGCTGTGAAGGTAGAATCAGTTCCCTTGACTGCTTCAGCTTCCAGAGCTGCATTTATTGCATTTTTGGGTCAAGGTTCCTTCCTCCATCTTTAAAGACAAGAGTATCTTATTTTGCTTCAATAGTCACATTTCTTTCTGCCTCTGTGGTCAAATTTTTTCTTATAAGGACACACATTGGTTACATTTAGAGCCTACCTGGATAATCCAGGGGACTTTCTCCATATTAAGATCTTTAACTTAACCACATCTTTAAAGTCTACTTTGCCAACAAGTTAACATTCACAGGTTTCAGGGATCAGAATCTGGTTATTTTGGTTGATCATTAGTCAGCCTACTGCAGTGTCTAAAGCAGTTTCTTAACTCAGTATCTTATTTTATTATTTAAAGGAAGCTATTAATTTTGAGTGATTAAATTTGTACTGTGAATAGACTACACAGTTTATTACAGAATTAATCCAAATATATTTATATGTATGTCAACTGCCAACATTAAAGTGTTCTGGTGTCAGTTTCAAAATCTGTCCCCTGAGAAATTGTTGAAATCTTAGCCATGTTAGACATAGACAATTCTCTCATCCTAATCTTTCAGCATCTTGATTTTGAAATGTTCACAGTTTTATTTGTCACCAGTGGCAGTTTCATTTGCGATAGTAATTTTCCAAATTCCTTTATTTGTTTAAGTGCTAACTTTAAAAAGAATATTTGCCAGTGATTTCTAATTTGTTCAGCTATTTTCTTTTTAATGTAAACTGTAATTGATAAATTGTGTTCTGTGTGTAAAAAGAAGCTAAAATATCTAGGCTTCCCACAAAAAGATTTGAGCATGATAAAAATTAGTGAGAAGAAAATGGGAAAACATTCCAGGTGGAAATGCCATGAATGGAGGTAAGAGAAAGTTTATGGGATCATCTACCATGGGATCTAACTTTCAAAAAAAACAGAATTAGATGTTACATCATTTTTTTCATAGTACTTATGGTGCTAGGGTCATTTATTTGTCTCCCTGCTATGATTTGAATGTAGTTTGCTCTCAAAAATTCATGCTGGAACCACATATACAGTGTGATAGTATTGAAAGGTGGGGTCTTTTGGAAAGTCATTAAGTCATGAAAGCTCCACCCCTGTAAATGGAATTAATGCCTCATAAAAAAAGACTGAGCCAGGTGCCAGCACTTTGGGAGACTGAGGCTGGAGGATTGCTTGAGTCCAAGCATTCAAGACCAGCCTGAACAACAAAGTGAGATCTTATCTCTCCACAAAAAAAAAAAAAAAAAAAAAAAAGCCAGGGGTGGCTGTGCATGCCCGTTGTCCCTGCTGCTTGGGAGACTGGGACAGGAGGTTCACCTGGGCCCAGGAGGTGGAGGCTGCAGTGAGTTGTGATCATGCCAATGCACTCCAATCTGGGGGACAGAGTTAGACTCCAACATAAATAAGAAAAATAAATAAATACATAAATAAATAAAAGGTTGTAAAGAATGCCTTTTCCACTTCTGCCATATGAGAACACAGCAACAGGCACCATCCGTGAAGCAAAATAAGCCCTTATTAGACACAAAGTCTGCTGGCACTTTGATCTTGAACTTTCTAGTCTCCAGAATTGTTTTATAAATTAGCCAATTTAAGGTATCTTGTTATAGCAGCCTGTACAGCCTGGACAGACTAAGATACTCCCAACCAGACTGAAGCATGATTGTGCCTTTTCTTTGTAGTTTGAACTCTCAGCAATACGTCTGGAATATAATTGAGGAACAAACTTGTGAAGTCAAATGGATTGGGTTGAATACTAGGTTGTGTGACATTAATTTGATCAGAATAAAAATGCATGTAAGTAGAGGAATGGGGGAAAAGACATACAAGAATAAGGATGGCTCACGTCATTGAGATCTTTTAAAGTCAAGAGGGAAATTTTTATTAGTAAACCTTATCATAAATGAAAAGTAAGTGGGAGTTTAGAGTTGGAAAAATCGCCTAGAAAAATTATTTTTGTAATTCTGATTTAAAGTAATGAGAATCTGAACCTTGGTTTTCTTAGTCAGTTTGGACTGCTATAATAGAGTTTAATAGACTGGGTGACTTTTAACAAACAGAACTCAATTTGTTCTGGAGGCTAGAAATCTAAATGCCAACATGGTCAAGTTCTGGTGAGGGCTGTCTTGTGGGTTGCCAATTGCTGACTTCTTGTATCGTTGTACGGTAAGAAAAAGGCAAATGTCTTCTGGGTTAAAACAAAACAAAAATAGAAGTTGACGATATTCCTGAAATGGAATAATTGTTAGAAAAAAAATACAATGAAAAAACACGTATTTTCAACCAAAATAAACTAAAAAAAGGCAAATGTCTTCTGGGTTTCATCTTATAAGAACAGTAATACCACTCATGAGGGCTCTACTTTCATATCCTAATACCTCCCAAAGGTCCTACTTCCAAATACCATTACTTTGGGACTTGGGTTTCAACATATGAATTTTGGAGGGTCACAAACATTCAGTCCACTGCAATTGTTCTATCAGTAATTGTGAAAGAAAGAAAAAGAAAAAAGACAGGGTGAATGGGTGGAAGAGAAAAGGGAAATTTCAAAGGAGAAATGGCTAGGATAATATTGCCAACTGTATCTTTTGTACTTGCTGGAAAGCTTCTTTTTCACTTTCTATCTGTCTTTATTAGTCAGCTTGAAAGCAACATTTGTAATTTTGTTCTCTTTGTTTTTGAGGTCTTTCCATATCTCGAAGTAGTCATTCTGGAAAGTGAATTTTTAAAATCATATTTCACCACTTCAAGCATTATTATTTCTATCATTTTACTTATTCCAAGTAAACAATTCCAGGTTACTAGGTGACAGTCACCATTCAGTCATACTTTATGTATTTATAGATTATAGCTCCAATATTATTTCCCTCTGTTGTTTTAACAATATATTTAATTTGGTCCGGAACCAGATTAACCTGAATACTAATACTGACATCTTTATTGTATCTGATAAATGTTATCTTGTTTGCCGATCTGGGTAATTAAATTTTCCGTTGCTACCAATTTACTCTGTAAAAAGGCCATTTTATTAACTTAGTCCTCTCTTGGTCCAAGTAACTCTTTCTTGTCACACATCTATATCACAATGCTTGTGCTGAAATTAAAGTAAGAATTATTTAATTCAAGAAGTATTTATTGAATGCTTACTGTAGGCATAGCATTAAAAGAAGCACGCACTGCTGGATATGGTGGCTCAAGCATGTAATTCTAGTACTTTGAAGGCAGGAGAATTGCTTGAGCCCAGGGGCTCGAGATCAGATTGGGCAACATAGTGAGACTCCATTTATGTTTAAATAAAAAAAGAAGCACACGATATATGTGGATTAATATGTGGAGTCTACCAAATCCATCCCTTTTTTGAGTTGGAGTCTCACTCGATTGCCCAGACTAGAGAGCAGTGGCCGCTCCCGGTCACCGCAGCCTCGACCTGCAGGGCTCCGGCGATCCTTCTTCCTCAGCCTTCCCAGTAGCCGGAATTACAGGCGCATGCTACCACCCCCGGCTGATTTTTTTCATTTATTGTAGAGATGAGGTCTCGCTGCCCAGGCGGGTCTCAAACCCGGGGGCTCAGGCAATCCGCTCACCTCAGCCTCCCAAAGGCGCGGGATTACAGGCTGAGCCACCCAGCCTGGCTCAAATCCATCTTTTCCCGTAGAATGGCTATATAACTCTTTTTTTAATTTTTTTTTTTTTTAGTTGGCGTCTCACTCTGTCGCCCAGACTGGAGTGCAGTGACCAGTCTCAGCCACCGCAGTCTCGACCTGCTGGGGCTCTGGCGATCCTTCCGCCTCAGCCTTCGAAGTAACTGGAATTACAGGCGCGTGCTACCACGCCCGTCTAATTTTTTTTTTTTAAATGTATTGTAGAGATGAGGTCTTACCAAGTTGCCTATTTTTCAGCATGCTATGCTCTTCCTTTTGTTTGCTATGATTTTGAGGTCTTAAGACATCTGTGCTCAGACTTATGTCCTGAAGTGTTTCCCCAGTGGTTTCTTCTAGTAGTTTTATAGTTTGGGGTCCTATGTTTAAGTCTTTAATCTATCTTGAGTTGATTTTTTTTGTATGTGATGAGAGATGGGGTCTACTTTATTCTTCTGCATATGGATATTCAGCTTTATCAGCACTATTTATTAAAGAGACTGACCTTTCCCCAATGTATGTTGTTGGTACCTTTGCTGAAAATAAGTTGACTGTAAATATGTGAATCTATTCTGTGTTCTATTGGTCTATGTTTCTGTTTTCATGCTAGTACCATGCTTTTTTGGTTAATATAACTTTGCAGTGTATTTTGAAGTCAGGTAGTGTGATATCTACAGCTTCGTTCTTTTTTCTCAGAATTGATTTGTCTATTCAAGGTCTTTCATGGCTCCATATGAAGTTTAGAATTTTTTGAAATGTCTATGAAGAATGTCATTGGTATTTTGATTGGGATTGCATTGAATCTGTAAATCACTTTGGGTAATGTGGACATTTTAACAATATTAATTTGTCCAATTCATGAACATGGAATATCTTTCCATTTTTGTGTGTACGCTTCAATTTTTTTCACTGGTGTTTTATACCTTTCATTATGAAGGTCTTTCACTTCTTTTGTTGCATTTATTTTTATGCTTTCTTGTAGCTATTATAAATAGAATATATTTTTTCATATCATTTACTATTGTCATATAGGAATGCTACTTATTTTTGTATGTTGATTTTGTATCCTACAGCTTAACTGAATTTGTTTTGAGATGGATTTTGAAGTGATAGTGACATTTTTAAAATAAAGGACACCTTCTCCCTACTTTCAATTAATTAGATTTAGTTATAATGAATACCTTTTGACCAAATGTAAAACAAAATATTAAAATAATGAAGATTTTTTTTGCTAAGAGTGAAATATTAAAATAATGAAACGATTTTTTTTTGTTAAGAGTTTCTTATAGTATACATATATAATGTTTCTTTTAGATTAAAATTATGCTTTATTAATTTAAATATAATAATTGGATTTATAACAATTTGTTTACAACATTCTACTTTATACAAGTTTTTTTTTTTTAAACAGAAATGCCACAGTGAAAAACAAAGTACGGAAAGGAACCAAGTGTTAGAATTGCAATTATATTTATTATTTATTATCCTGTTTTTGAATGTTGTGTGAAATAGAGGCTCAAGAGATTGTAGAAGCACAATCCTTATTGAAACATTAGAAATATGCTTAAAAGAATTTGTATCTGTGTGTGTGTGTGTGTGTGTGTGTGTGTGCGCGCGTGAGTGTATCTGGGAGCAAAACAGATACAAATAAAATTGTCTTACTCTTAAGGCAACATACTGACACCTAACAAGAGGAAAGAGAAAAGTAATCTCAGGTATGGGAAGACTATCATATAGCACAGGACTGGACAACCATAGCTTGGACCTCTGATGTAATTCCTGGAATTATTAGTCTGAGTTAGGGAGAGGAGTAACAAATACAAGGATGACTGTTTAGAGATTGTGGTAAATAGCTGCTTGGCTCCTAGGTTTTAACAGTAATCTACGATTAGAAGTTCTTGGGAAAGAAATGATGACTTCCTTGTGTTACATATGTCTACATTGACCAATGTACAATGTCTAACATCTCTGTACCAGAAAGTAAATCTTGCTCAAATATCTATTAAATTGAATTTTATTTTAGGAACCACCCTTTCCTTTAACATCAATCATCTTAACTTTTTAAAAAATTGCAGTTATTCCAGTTTATAACACTATTGTTTACTTGCTAACTGGATTATTTTATACCAGAATATAACCATTCTATGGTACAAAACAACTTCTTACTTCACTTGTTAATTTGTACTGCCATAGACTAAAAAAAGAGTCTCAGAGATAGACCACAGGGACTCAGAGACTGGCAGTGGTAGGTAGAGCATTTTGAAGGCAAATATGTAGCCCTTCTTTGCATAATCTCAAGTGTAGAGTTAAGTTTCAAGTGGTACAAGAGCACAGTGAAGGAGCATTTGACTAATTAGTAAGAATCAGGGTCAACTTTTGTGGGGAGGTGCAAGCATAAGCAGTCTTTCAGCTGTGCAAATGAAAAATATATATTTATTGTCATTTTAATTTATCTAAAGAAATAAAATATGACTATTCATGAGTTTAAGGGAAAACATCAGAATATTCAGGAGACAGACCATTCAAAATAAAGAAAATTATCAGATTGAACATATACTTTATTTATTGTACCCCACATCTTTAAAATTAAAAATTAAAAACATTTTTAAAAAGAAGTGGATGCTTTGACTATTTATATGTATTTTGTCTGTCAGATAGCTTTTAACTCCCTCCCTGACCCTAAGCCTACATCCTCCTGGATCTCTAATTTATGGGAAGAATTGACAGTTGGATGAGAAAATGGGTGGTTTACTTCTCAGATTATTTTGTAATGTTAAAAAAACCAAAAGTTGTAATTTTTTATTTTTTAGATAGTTTTTAAATACCTCTCCATTATAAAAAAATAGAAAAGTGATGCTTCAAAACAGTTGTATCTTAAAATATTGTTTTGAGAAAGAAATCTAGCTAGTCTCAGCCACGATGATGATGATGATGATGATGATGATGATGATGATGATGCCACCGATGCTGATGATAATTGTTGGGTTTGAAATAATCATCTGTATTAATTTTATCTTTACTGTGCACCCAAGGTGTTCTGGATCAGATACAAATTAATGGTTAATATTTACATTAATAACTATGTGGATCCTCTTTACAACATTGTTTATTCCTGAACCACACAACGCAAATAAGGTGGTAAACTCTTTTGTGTGAGTGACCTCACACTCCATAGGTGTAGGGATGTGTTTTGCCTATCAGTATATGTTGCCGATTGCAAGTTTTGCTACTTGTTGGCTGAGATAAACAAGTATGAGGTTTAGCGTAAGGAAGGTACATTTATCCCAAAAGTTGACAGATGGGGAAATGGCCAAGCTCGTGCCTCAGAGAAACCATTTCAAAATTTTAGGCTGAGGATAAAGGATCCCAAAGGGAAAGAGTAGAAAGAGGAGTATCTGAGAGTAGCACAGGCAGCAGACCTTGCAACAATGGATATCTTGAATTGTTGTACACCCAGAGAGCTGCCAATGCCATCCTGACTGTGGCCAGGTTGTAGACTGATTGCCTTCAGGTGACCTCTAACAATGGCTAATTCTGCTGTGTGGCCACCATACTCTGTTATTCCAAAGTCAGCATCTGGAATTTCCCAAGCAAGTACATAACTAGATTAGAAAGTATAAAAACATTCTTTAAAGTGTAGGCCAAGAGAGAAAAAGGCTTCAAACAATTTATCAAAAGCTGAAATTCTTGATTACATATACAGAAAAAGGTGGCTGCTTCCTCCACCTCCAAAAGGAGGAAGAAAAATTTCTGTTCCTTGGAGATGGGAAGAAAAGGAAAATAGGTTTTTACCCCAACCTTTAGAATGCAAATCTTCCCAAAAGATAGGAAAAAACACCATTGTCCTAGGCTCATGCTTTGTAGCTATTTAGCGATGACTTCAAATTCCTGGGCCTCAATTTCCCTTGAACTGAAACACAAACTTCCTTGTGTTAGGGAAATCTCTTTTGGGCGCTCTCACTATGTATGCAGTTGTAAATTTACTTCCAAAGACCTGCTTAGGGCCCAATCTCAAGTTTCAGTACAATTTATTTAACCAGTGTATTACTTAGAACATTGAAATATTTTCTTCTTAACACTCCAAATTGCAATGATGATGATAAAAGCTAATATTTGTTGAGCACTTACCATGTGTCAAAAACTTTTCCCAGTGTTTTACTTAGAATTAATAGTATCTCTTTAATTTCCACCATCTAGTGAAGTTACTGCATTTGAATTCCATTTTACAAGTGAGAAAGCTGAGACACAAAGAAGTTAATAAAGCACCTCAGGTCATACATGTGGAAAGTGGCAAAAGTGGAATTTGAATACAAGTTATTTGATCCTAGAGTGTGCTAAATACATGCCTTATTAAGAAAAATAAGTACAGGAGTGGTTCAACAAATGACCTTTGCATTGTTAGGTCATTTCCTCGGGGGTCCTTTTATCACTCCTATGTTAGCATTTCTGACCACTACCCCTTATTTGGATTAGCTGCAGTTCCATTGTTTTCTGTGAAACTCTTTAGTACTGCAATGACTACAGACAATGTAAACATATTTACTGGATTAATCTGCAACTAGAAAATAAATAACTTTGAGTCAAAGATTTTATTTTGTTTATTGATGTGTCCTCAAAAGCCTATCACAGTAATGTTCAAAAGCGTAACTCTTAATAACAATTTTTATACAAATGACTCAGAACATATTTCAGCATACATATAACAGATCTCTAATAAGTAATAGGAGTCTATCCTTATTTCCTCTTAGGGACCACAACGCATTTGTGGAATTAGCCAAGAAAGAAGTAGGTGACTTGTGAAAAAGCATTCATTGTGGGCAAATCAAGAGTTCTTTCATTATTTAATGGGCTATAATATAAATTATAATTACAGGGACCTATTTATGCTTATTGAAACACAAGCACACTCTTAGTAAGAGACAAAAAGATATAGGGGAAAGTGTTTAAGAGTGAAACTTTTTTTAAAGACTGTATAAATGTAAACTTCAATTAGTCATTACCCTAATTGTCATGAATTCTGAAATAATAGAAATCCTAAATAAATGAGATTTTTCACTCAAATTCAAATATAAATTTCTCAGCTGACCTAGTTCCTCTTTATCAGAGTTTAAATCCTTTTTTATTTTTTAATTCAAATACATCATTATATTTTGAATATATAAGATACTGAAACTTTTCTGAAACTTTACATTTTATTTTTGCTAAATATTGCTATAGAATAAAGAAAACTATGGAGGTAATAAAATGTTTACAACCATAGAAGTAGTTTATTTGATAAAAGAGAAGTGAATCACAGTGGTAAATTTTATTAGTAATCCAACAAATGAGGATCATTTTTAAAAACTTTTTGCTCTATATATGTCCCCACAATACTTAAAAGTTTCCATATAGAGCTACCATAAATCATAAAAATTATCAAAATTTATTATTTTAAATATGCAATTGATCCTTTAGCTGGAAAAGTGATGAATCAGTTTACTTGGAGAAGGTACAAGTATGCTCTGGGCACTAGAAATATTAGAAAATTAAAAGGTTGTATTGCAGTATTAGTACACCTGAAAATGTAAGCAATTGACTCATAGTTCATGTGGTAATACCAAGGCTATTATAAATACGTCTATAAAATTTTAGAAGGTATTAGGGCAAAAGTCAATCCCTTTTCTATTTTTTTTTTTTTTTTTTGAGTTGGAGTCTCACTCGGT
>NW_007257470.1:514278-546963 GCF_000164805.1 Carlito syrichta
TTGATTTATTGTAGAGATGAGGTCTCGCCAATTTGCCCAGGCGGGTCTCGAACCTGTGGGTTCAGGCAATCCACTCACCTCAGCCTCTCAAAGTGCTTGGATTACAGGCTGAGCCACCAAGCCCGGCTAAAATATTAATAAATTTAAAAACAAGCCAGGCTCAGTGGCTCAGCCTGTAATCCTGCACCTTTGGGAGGCTGAGGTGAGTGGATTGCCTGAGCCCGCGCGTACGAGACCCGCCTGGGCAGCGAGACCTCATCTCTACAATAAATCAAAAAATCAGCCAGGAGTGGTTAGCGCATGCCTTTAATTCCGGCTACTTGGAAGGCTGAGGTGGAAGGATCGCCGGAGCCCAGCAGGTCGAGGCTGCGGTGGCCGGGAGTGGCCACTGCACTCCAATCTGGGCGACAGAGTGAGACTCTAACTCCAAAAAAAAAAAAACCAAAAAAAAAACAAAAACGCAGCACAAAATTAATTTATATTGTGAATAATTTAATGAAGATTTTTCTAATAGGTGTATTACAGATTTCAAATCTTTGAAAAGCTACCCATATCTTTAGGCAAGACAAACTTTATATTATGGGAATCCTAATTATAAACTTGACATTTCAGCTGAGAAATCTCACTGGCTCACTATAAAATAAAGTAACACTAAGACATGAAGTACTTTAAAAATCACTTCAATAAAACATAGACTTTAAAAATGTTCTGATTCAAGGAAAAGGTGGGCTGCACATAATATTTTTGTCCAACTATGCTTTTTAAGGAAGATCTTTGGCTCAGTCTAAGTAGATTTTTGGAACTCTATCAACCAATGTATGTTAATTCTGTTTCTTGTTTGGGGGGGGCACCCCAAAACTGGCAAGTATTTTTCCTTCTTCTGTCTTACACGTTATGTAGATGTCTTGGTGTGTTTAAAAGGTTTGAGTCAACCGGGCTCGGTGGCTCAGCCTGTAATCCCGCGCCTTTGGGAGACTGAGGTGAGTGGATTGCCTGAGCCCGCGGGTTTGAGACCCGCCTGGGCAGCGAGACCTCATCTCTACAATAAATCAAAAAATCAGCCAGGCCTGGTAGTGCATGCCTGTAATTCTGGCTACTTGGAAGGCTGAGGCGGAAGGATTGCTGGAGCCCAGCAGTCAAGGCTGCGGTGGCCGGGAGCTGCCACTGCACTCCAGTCTGGGTGACAGAGTGAGACTCCAACTCAAAAAAAAAAAGGTTTGAGTCAAGGAGTGCCACAGCACTCTCGACCAAGGTCTAGAGAGCTTCCCTGGGTTAATATAGATAAAAATACTCAACACTTTGTGTACAAATTAACTAGCTATGACCTCCTTACATAAATTGACCCATAATTCTGCTTATTGTTCAAACTAATCTACACTGAATCTGTGATATTTATCAAGTGTAAGTATTTAGAAGTCACATGAAAAGAGTAATAAGATTAATTTTGTATGTTTTGGAAGAGAGTTAATAGTGGCTCCCAAGTGCCTTTTACTGAGTGGTGTAATCCTGGAAGAAGCTTAGCAAGTAAAACTATGTGTTAAACTGAATGTTGAATTTGAAGTGAAGTCATGAACACTTAGGTCCTAAGGTATTGTCCAGATTGTAGACATTCAGAATTTGTTTTTTAACTCTTAAGGTTTCAAAAATGTTTTCAAAGTTGATATATGTGTGTGTGTGTGTGTGTGTGTGTGTGTGTATTTATTTATTCAGTCCTCTTTTGATGGGCAGCATGGTTGGTTCCATGTTCTTGCTATGAATGGAATTAGAGTTTATAATACTGAATGATCTCTCACAGAAACAAAGAGCTGAATATCACATGTTCTCACTCATAAGTGGACCTTGAACATCTACTATAATACTATAAGAAATGGATTGACAGTAGCGGGAAACTGCCGGGGGTTGGGGCGGGGAGGTGGGAATGACAGTAATCAATGTCTGCCTGTGGGGAGGGCACACCTCATCAACAAGGGTGCCTGCACAATGAAGATTTGTATACCTAACCCAGAATTGTACCCCACGACTTTAAAATAAAAATTAAAAGAGAAAAAAACAAACAAACTGATATGCTAATAAAGAAGGAATTTAAACCCTTTGTAGTCAGAAATAATTTTATTCCTCCTTGTACTTCCTAGTCTAGCTTTCTTCTAATGCAATTAACATTTTCATTTTATTAACAATATTTACATTGTAGATGACTAAACTGGTAAAGAAGATATCAAAATAGAAGAGATTCTGCCAATCCTCTTTATACATGGTGCACTGGAGATGGTGGATAGATTTTTCTCTCATGTCTATTCTGATAGAGTAGTAATGATTACCTGGGCTGTGTAAGGAGAAATCTTTGGTTGAATATGATCTCAAAAGAGAGAATACTTAACAAACTATATCTGTTATGGGTTCTTGATATTTACTATCTACCAGTAAATCATTGATTTTTGCAGGAGATATTCATAAGACCTCTTCAAGCCTCCATATTCAAATAAGAGCATATGATTCCACCTTTCTCCCCAAAAATATGTATGCACAAAGAAAGAGTAAGTAGTACTGATATATGAATTACCAGTCTGTTTGCTCTGCTCATTCATAAGCTAAGAAACTCACTCCTGTATATTCTTATGCATATGTTTCAAATGTGGGTTTTGGGAAAATTACATATTACCTTCCTGGACTTTAAGGTTGAAAGTCCAACTGTTAAATCTATAGATGCAATAAGCCTACTTAAAGAACTAATACACAAATAACTTCTTCAGTGCCATGGAATAAAGCTATATTTATTTTAATATTTTGTCAATTCAACAATATTTGCTTTAGAGCCAAATTATATGACTCATTGAGCCAAAATACTTCAACAAAAAAAAAAAATAAAGCACCTTTTCTCTTGCCATTTATTGGGAACTTTGTTCCGGTGTACTGTCTTGTAGGCACATGACAGAGCAACCAGTAGGGTGGGTTTAGGGGTAAGCATAGGATGTAATGCATCACAGGATGAAGTTCGGTAGCCTCATCATTGAATTTGAAGGATATTGACACCATTAGGAGAAAAGACTCTTTTGTAAAAACCCTATCCAATATCTTTACCACTAGTGTAATCTACCCAAGTGAGTTGCTCAGCTCAGTCTGCGCAGATGGCTAAAACAGCCAGACCCACACCTAGGAGATGAGATCACTCAGGTGCACGGTGACCCAGCTATGCTGGATGGATCTGGATGTGCTGTGTACTCACAGTTGTCATGAGGTAATATGGATAGGTTATTAAGAAAGCTGTGATGACACGCTCCCCTAAGTCACAGTCTGCTTGTTTTGATGACTATCATAAACAATTCTCTCACTAGAACTGGCAGCATTTGGTGGTGATATTCTTTTCCCTTCAAACCAATTGAGAATGCTTTTGGAAGTATTTGCAGCATTAAGAAGTCTTTGCATGTAGTATGATGTAATTGTTTTGCCATGTTACTGTAAACATATCTAAAGATTTTACTTTATAAGTTCTTACTGAAAAATTGCAAGGTCTCATTTTAGAATTCAGTTGGCATATTAGTAACCTGTTGTTCTCTTTCTTTTTCTTTCTTTTTTTTTTTTTTAACATGACTTGGAGTTTTTGTTTACCTAGTGAATTAACAGTTCACTTGTACTTTATTAATCTGAGACATTGCCAACTGAAGAGCTTTCATTTTAGGGCTTTGCTGAGACTTTCTGGAGACAGGCTATTATGATGGTATCTCTAAGTGCTTCAGTATGACAAGCTTCCAAGACAGTTATAAAACAATTAAAACTGCCACTGAAATGTCTTGACTGGGATGGATATTAACACAAAGAGAACTAAAAAGTCTAAAATGTTCTTACTTGAGACTGTAGTGTTACTTGGTAAATTTTAGAGTTTTTTTTTTCCATCAGATCAATCAATAGTAGCCCCCTGATCCATTTTTTTGGACTTAAGAGAAATATACAACTCTTTTTATGCCATATGATTCTATATTTTCAAACCCTACTAGTAGATGTAACATAAAATCTGAATTAAAAAATCAGATTCAGGGAGTACTGTGCAGGTTTGTTATATAGGTATATTGTGTGACAATAAAGTTTTGAGCTTCTATTGAGTCTTCCTTGCAGGTGGTGAGCATGATACCCAATGGCTTTTTTGAAAACATTGTTTGTTATAATCAGAGAATGACAAATTTTGTGTTTGAATGAAAACCATTTTCTATAACGATTGACATTTTGGTATTATCATATATGTCACCAGTATTCTCATGGGCACAATCTGCCCAACTGGTCTTGCCATGAGTTTTGGGAGCCCTGGAATAATGTTAGACAGAGATGGGTCTAGATGACAGAAACTTAGTAGATTTTTTACTGACCACTTTTGTTTTTTAGCAGTATCACAGAGTTCGGTCATACGTACCCCATGACAAACCTTAACTAGAGCAGGAAACTTTCACAAAAATTCACTAGATGGGTACTTTACCCACATATTATTTCCTCTGGAAACTGTTCTTTCCTCTTTACCTATCATCATAGTTTATACCACCTAATTGTCAGCTAGAAGCATCATTAAAAGGATTACTGATGAATGCCTATTCTATGACAATTCATGATCCATGCTATCCCCAGTTAAATTTTTGTTACTACCAACTTCAAATTGCTTATGGTATTTATTTTTGTATGTTTTGTGAATGCCTAGTATTATGGAATTTGGGGAAACATAATTCTTTGCTTCAACCAGCTCCAGACAAAATCTGCAGAGCTTCTTCTTGAGATGAGCAAACATGAAATGTGGAGAAAGTTATTACTCATATGAACATTTTTAACTAGTGGAAAAGATAACTTTAGAATGCTGAAAAGTTGGTCCCATGGCTCACGACTTTAATCCTAGCACTCTGGGGGAGACCAAGGCAGGTGGATTGCTTGAGCATACAAGTTTGAGACCAGCCTGGGCAACATAGCAAAAATTTGTCTCTACAAAAAAAACTAAAAATCAGCCGGGCATTGTGCCCCATGCCTGTATTCCTAGACACTCAGGTTGCTGAGGTGGAAGGATTGCTTGAGCCCAGGAGGTCGAGGCTCCCGTAAGCAGTGATCGTCATTTTCATGCCACCGCACTCTAGCCTGAGAAACAGAGTGGTACTCCAACTAAAAAAAAAAAAAAAAAATTTGTATACTTTGGGAAAGCAATTTTCATTATTGAAACTTCAGAAAATGAAGTTCTGGTTGGTCTTAGATGTCTTAGTCATAGTGGTACTTTAGAAGTACTGTGTTATAGTGGAAAAACAAGGTTGTTGAAGTCAACAGAACTAGAGATTCCTAAATTACAGATTACTATCTCTTTAATCTTGGACAATTTAGTTAACCTTTGGATTTTCAATTTTTTATTTATAATACCTACTTCTTAGGCATAGGATAAATTAAGAGTATTTGAAGAGCCTTACAAATGCCCAGAGAATAACCAGCACTCAAAAATCATGTCTTTTATTTTGTGTTAGTATGAGACTCATAAACTACAGACCTAATAACTCTTTTGCCTAGTTTTTTTTTTTTTTTTTGAGTTAGAGTCTCACTATGTCGCCCAGACTGGAGTGCAGTGGCTGCTTCCAGTCACCACAGCCTCACCTGCTGGGCTCCAATATCCTTCCGTCTCAGCCTTCCAAGTAGCCGGAATTACAGGCATGTGCTACCACGCCCGGTTGAGTTTTTTTTTTTTTATTGTAGAGATGAGGTCTCGCTGCCCAGGTGGGTCTCGAACCCACAGGCTCAGGCAATCCACTCACCTCAGCCTCCCAAAGGCGCGGGATTACAGGCTGAGCCACCGAGCCCGGCTTTGCCTAGTTTTATTTTGTACTTGGTTCTTCATTTTGAGATAACTGACTAGGCATCCAGACTTGGCTACATCTTCCAGGTATATTTTAATCAACTTCATAGAGTCTCTTTTTTGTTAATCAACCTCAAATAACCTCCAAGAGATTATTCTGAAAAGCAAGTGTTATTCTCTCAGATGACATTGTCAAACAAATTTTAGGAAATACCTTTAATATATTAATATTAAAAGTAGTGTGCGCATGTCTTAATTTGAATGTCTTCAGTGTGCCAGATTTTTAGAGTAATGCATAACAAATATTCTAATGCTACACTTTGCATGTTCTATCTCATTTCCTTGAGTAGTCTCATAAAAAATTTGGTAACTTGTATGCAGTAAAATTGGGATTAGTATTTAAACACCGGGATCAGGATTCAATTCATAGTAAGAAAGAATAGGTCATATGCTGCCTCTGGTAAGAGAAGTGTCTTCATTTCTCCTTATATAATACCACAAAATAGATTATAATCTTTGCCCCCTAAAATTGTCATAATTAGAAAAATAATGAAAAATGTTGTGTTTGGATGAAAGTCTTCTTCTATAATAACCACTGACATCTTAGTATTATCATATATGTTATCAGCACCAGAATGCGTTAATAGATTGCAACATATCCCATCATGAGGCCTCATGGTTTGGTGAAATGCTCATGAGACTTAGTATCACAGCTTATTTGCCATTTGTATTCTTTATGGGTTTTGCTTTTCCTGCAAAAAGTTGATATAATAATTATCCCATGCAATTTTGTTTTAAGGGTAGAATAAAAGCCTTTGTATAAGAAGGATTTATAAACTATAAAACTCTATATCTATATATTCAATATGCATACATCTATATATGCCATATATATAGCCTCAGAGACCAATTTTGTGGAAGACAATCTTCCACAGACTTGGAGAGGGAGGGGTGTGGTTTCTAGATGATTCAACCACATAACATTTACTTTATGCACTTGATTGGGTGGGCCATGTGCAGACTAAAATAAGAGTGGGTTCTGACTTAAAGCTTGCTTCAAGATGCAGCTGTACAACTGAAGTACATCAACTCAATTGCCACTCACTGATAGGGTTTTGATATGAGTCTTCAAGCCATTGATTTATTATGGCTTCAGGGCAATTAAACCTCACTGCTAATGTTACTCTGAACTTGCGACTCCTCCCCAGTCCTATCATTGCCTCAGCCTTCACCTCAGATCATCAGGCATCAGATTCTCATAAGAACCATGCAACCTAGTTTCCTCTCATGTGCAGTTCACAGTAGGGTTCATGCTCCTATGAGAATCTAATGCCACTGCTGATCTGACAGAGGCGGAGTTCAGGCAATAAAGCAAGCAATGAGGAAAGGCTATAAATAGAGATGAAGCTTTGCTCACTCATGCTCTGTTCACCTCCTTTTGTGCAGCCTGGTTTCTAATAGGGCAAGGACCATGTTAGGTCAGGGACCCCTGATATATTCAATCATATAACATGTAACACCAGATAAAGAAGAATGATTAATTGTCCATTATTTATCTATTTTTATTTTCCAGTCATATAACTGTTGCTCATTTGTCTGTCTTGGAAGAATTAATATTGTTAAAATGTCCATATCACCTAAAGTGATCTATAGATTCTATGCAATCCTTACCAAAATACCAATGACATTCTTCTTGAAATATAAAAAAAAAAAATCCTAAAATTTGTATGGAATTACAAATGACCCCAAATACCCAAAACAATTCCAAGGAAAAAGAAGAAAGCTAGAGATATCACACTACCTGATTTCAAAATATACTACAAAGTCATAGTAATCAAAACAGCATAGTACTGACAACAAACAGATACAAAGACGAATAAAGCAGAATAGAGAACTCAGAAAAAAAATCTGCACATTTATAATCAACTCATTTTTGACAAAGGCATCAATAACATACTTTGAAGAATGGACAATCTCTTTAATAAATGATGCTTGGAAAACTGCATATTTATATGAAGAAGAATGAAACTAGATCACTATCTCTCACTATATACATAATGAAATCAAAATGGATTAAAGACTTAGATGTAAGAACTGAAACTAAGAAACTACCAGAAAAAAAATTTGAAGAAACACTCCAGGACATTGGTCTAGGCAAAGATTCTTTTAGTAAGACTTCAAAGCACAGGCAATATAACAAAAATTGACAAATAGGATTATATCAAGACAAAATGCTTCTGCACAACAAAGGCAACAATCAACACAGTAAAGTAGCTTATTACAGAAAATGTGTTATTTAGATAAATATTATAAAAGTTATTTGAAAGTGTGAATAGATTATTTTTTATAAAAAACAGTTGAATACTTTGGACAGTCTCAGTAAAATAAATTACTGAGACAGATAAAAGGAAAAAGTCATACAATCGAAAAGATTCTGCATTTGGATTGATATTCAAATGTCCTAAATTCTAACTCTATTTTAAAAATGCCAAAAATAAATATCAGAAGCAATGAATTATAAGATATACAGTGTGATATATGTAAAAAGTGCAGTTAAACATGAATTTTTAAAGATCAAAGTTTGAAATGGTTTAACTATGAGCGAATTTTTACAGAATTTATCTGTATGGTTGACCATATAGATGACATTACTTATATTCCTATACTTACCTTATATATGTCACAAGGGTCTGCTTTTTTAAATTCTAGGAGTTGCATTTAATATAAAATCTAGGAAAGATATAAAAAGACATGCTAGAATTAAATTTTCTAAATTTAACTTTGCAGATTTCTTATTTGTACCTTATAAAATAATGCGTTATATGAACTGTGTTAGTATTATCCCAAACACACTTTGGCAATAAATGCTTGGGTTTTTTTAATGATTAAGCAAATATAAGTAAGTTTAATGTAGTAGTACAACTGCATAAAAGAAGATTCACTAATTATAGGAATAATTTATTGTGCACAAAGGTGCAAATATGATGAAACTAATACCACAACTTAAGGATATACTGTAAAATGATAAAATTGAAGTCAGAAAAATAAAAACATTTTGTTGGATGTTTACTAACACTGCTTGCTCTGCTGTAACAAACCTAAATGTCATAAAGATTGACACCAATCTGTTTTTTTCTCTTTCTGTTCTATGTACTATGACAGAAATGTTTCATGTTTATACACTTTGCTTTGAAAGTGCACTTCACAAATCCTTGCCCAGTTCCAAAGGAATACTAGTAGCAGATGACTAATAAATGTCACCTAACTTCAGGAGATATTTTTGCCATGCTGGAAACTTCAGTGTATGGCACAACTGCATTCAAATACCATTCCTAGTTCCAAATGATAGAATATGACACTTACTTCTAAGGAAAGTGTTAGTTAATATGAGAGGGGGAGAGAGAGAGAGAAAGACTTCGTGACTTAGTGATCATAATTATCTCTCTGATTTTATTTCTGGTATTTGCCAAAAGAAAGAAAATTGCTTTTATTGGCTATTCATTTTATTCTTTTCTTTCTTCTTTCTTTCCTCTTATTTCCTTTGTGTTCTAACAAAGGACCATCCTATGGTTCAAATATTAAACATTGTGACATGTAGTGTTTGAGTGCTTTCATAATCAGAAATGCTAGGGTATATTAGTTTGCCAGGGCTGATACAACAAAGTACCACAGACCGGATGGCTTAGTAACAAAAAATTATTTTCTCATAGTTCTAGAGCTTTTAAGTCTGAGATCAAAGTGTTGGCAGGTTATGTTTTCCTTAGGCTTCTCTCCTTGCCTTGTAGATGGCCATCTTCTCTCTGTGTCTTCACATGGTTCTTCATATCTTCTGTGTCCTCACGTGATCTTTCTTTGTACATGCATACTTGGTGTCTCTTTTTGTGTCCAAACTTTCTCTTCTTCTAAGATACAAATCAGACTGGTTTAGGAACCACCCTCATGGTCTTAGTTTAACTTTAATCACCTCTTTAAAGACCCTATCTGCAAATACTGTCACATTCTTAGTTTCCTGGGAATTAAAGCATCAACATGTAAATTTTGGGGGAAATAATTTGGCCCCATAACTTGGAGATTAGATTACAAACTATTTCACCAAATAGAATTCATTAATCTTCAAAAGTAAAATTATTAAAAATAAATTGTTATAATGGGAAAGTTTAGCCATTGCTCTAAGCAGCCACATCCCAAACTCTAAATATGTGGGAAGCTAAAGAATTGAGGATTCCTCAAAAGCATATCATAGTGATCCAGGTAGAATCTTAGGAGAGATTTACATATTAGGAAATACAAATCTATAGCCTAATAAATTGTGTCATATTCCAGCCAATTAAAAAAATAAAAGAATATGTTGGCAGAGTGCTGATAGTTTGTACAGAAACAAGAGAAAAGCAGACCAACAGGTAAGAATTTGATGTTAGATTTCTAGCAGTGTCCTGAGCTAATGACAGTATTTAAGTTTTCTAGCTGCTAGAAAAATATGTCCTTTCTTATGGGTCTGACTAAATTCATTAGGTCTCACTAAAACCAGCTGAATTATAACATCATTGTTCTTTTTTTTTTTAATGCTCTGATTCCATTTTTGTTGAGAGTAATGTATTCTGAAATTCAACTTCTCATGAATTCTAATAATGAGAACTTCATGAAGAAAGAAGATAAATATTTTAGTTTCAGGGAAGGATAGTCTCAAATTGTAAATGAATAAACTGTCTTTCTAGTTCAACATGAGCTCCTAAATAGCCTTACCTAAGTAGTCAGCCAAAATATTTGAAATGTTCTCCATCATGGTTGTGACTTTAACTTAAGCACATTCATTTTAATAAATACTATTGAGTCTTATTCTTCCTATTCTGTAAAAAAGTTTACATCATTGGAACATAAATTCCACTAGCTGTTTATTTATTAATTTTTTTAAAAAACCTCTAGTCTTTATTCAAATAACACTTTGTATGACATTTTTTGACAAACAGAAAAACACTGTATTTGGCTTAATAAAACCTTTTCTTACTTCCGAATCTTGAACTGCTGCTCACTCTATTCTTATATCTTTTCAAAACTCACTTTTTTACATTTCCAGGTCAAATGTTAACACTTCTGAGGAGTGTTCTGACTAATCTTGTTAGAATGGCCTCTCACTTCCTTCCTCAGTCATTGCTTCACAAAAAGATGGCTGACACAACTTGAGTTCAGTGAATATTTATTTACTCAACAAAAACAACAAATCAACTAATCGATTTTGGCTTTATAGACTTTTTGGCAAATGGAAGCCAACAGTATTATTTTTATATAATATAAACCCATACATTTTCATGTTTTAAGTGAGCATTGCCTAAATGTTGCAAACAATCTCTGACTAAACATTTTTGTATAGTATATATAACCTATGAGTTCATCATTGTTTTCTTCACAAACAACTTATTCTTAGCTTTTGAAGGGCTCACTTGTCAATGATTTACTTCAGTGATTCTCAAAATGTCCACAAAATGGTAACATGAGCATCATCTAGAAAACTATTAAAAATGCAAGTTTGAGGTCCCACCCAAGAATCACTGAATCAGAAACTCTGGGAGCAGGGCCCAATTACTTGTGTTTTAGCAGACTTTCCAGGTGACTCTTGTCAACCACTGCTTTACCTTATCAAAAGTCTAAACCAATACTTAATGACTCTTAAGTTAAAATAGTAGCATTGCCATTTGAATATATTTAGATTTCTTTAGTGATTTTGGAAACTTTTGACTTAATTTTCAAACAATCAATCTTATATCACTTCTGATTTATAATTCCACGCAAAGGCTTGGCATCTCGAACTGAACCGACAACCCTATACTTAATTTCTCTGCTAAAAGTCAATGAAGACTTGGATTCATTACCTACTATATGGATAAAAAACTATTTTCCATTACATTTCTTTGGTATGGAAGAGAAAAAAAATGAATAGGAAATGACAGTAATCCAGAACCAATTTATCAACCTTGCTGTCATTTTTAAAATATCATTTTCACAAATATGTTATTACAGAGCTCTGGTAGAGGACAAAGCGATAATTTGGCAAGCTCCAAAAAGACTCTCAAATATCGTGGAAAATATGTTGTTCCAGAATTATGACAGATTTATGCTATGAATAAGTGTTTGAAATTCAGATAATATATGTCACCCTTCTTTTGTGGCACAAAGATAATAGAATTACAAGAGAGGAACTTCATTGTTTTTATGCTGTGACAAAAATATGGTCCTGTATTGAAAAGGGGGAAAATAGTAGCATGTATTACTGAAGAAGCAGGAGCCAGTGATTGAATACTTTCTTGCCTTTTATCTCCACAAGTAGTGAACTCACTCATACACTTCTTGCCCTACAAACAGAACTGCAATCTGCAATGCAATTATTACCTAACCTTTGCAAGCAGGCTGTGTTGTCAAAATATTGCTGCTCAATAACATACTATACTTAAAGAAGATAGTTACTTATATATTGAAGCACATCTTTCTAGCTCAGGCAGAAATTCTTGTCTCTTAAAACAGTGCATTATTATCACTTTTTCATATACTCTGTATCTTTATCTTCTAATGAAAATGATGAAGCAAAAAAAAAATTAATGCAGCAATGATTGAAATTATTTGGGAATAAATAGGATCAATGCCAACAAATATACAAAAAATAGAAACAAAGAACAGAGTACCATATGTTCTCACTCATAAGCGAACCTTGAACAATTATCATAATACTATAAGAAAGGAATTGGCAGTAGTGGGAAACTACCCAGGGAGGGGCAGTGGGATTGCCAGTTGAAGGAAACTGCCAGGGGAGGAAGGGACACACTTCATCAACAAGGTACCTGCATAATGAACATTTGTATACTTAACCCTGAATTAGACCCTACATCCTTAAAATAAAAACATTAAATTCTATTAAAAAAAGAAGAAATATATATGAATATATGTGACATATATACATATACATATATCTTTAAATGATGAAATTAAGTATATAGAAAGTATACTAAAAAACTGAATTTCTAAAAATTAGAATTCAAACCAAGTTTTAAAAAAATTCTCATCCTTTGAGACCACTTTGTGTATATTTCAATTTTTAACTATAATTATTGAGAATTACATTCTTCACTGTATTGTCCTAAATAATTTCCTATTAAAATATTACTAATGTATATTGAAATTTTTACTGTGAAGAAAATATATTTTACTTTTTTGATATTTGGTATTTTTATAATATCAATCATATTGAAATCCACTTTTTAGAAATAACTTCTAAATTATGTGGCATATTCCTGGAAAGATGGCATAATTTGATCCTCTCCTGAGCAAACGATTGATGTGTAGTCTTCTTCATAACAGCATACATTTAATGTGGCTTGAAATACTGTCCTTGTGGTAGATAGAAACACTTTTTTGAGATATTGCAATGATTTTTAAAACTTTTGATTTTCTAGAAATGAACTACTTCAGATGTTAATACTAGAATTTAACTAGTCATTTTTAATTGTTGAAATCAGGAAAATACACAAAGGAAAAATACTTTTAAAGTTATGACCACTGCAGTTGGCCCTTTGTATCTGCAGATTGTGCATCCATGGATTTAACTAAACACGAATACAATGCCCCTGGGAAAAAAATAGTAACAATTTGTAGCAGGACTCGGTGGCTCAGCCTGTAATCCTGTGCCTTCGGAGGCTGAGGTGAGTGGATTGCCAGAGCCCGCGGGTTCGAGATCTGCCTGGGCAACTTGGTGAGACCTCATCTCTACAATAAATCAAAAATTAGCTTGGCGTGGTAGTGCGCGCCTGTAGTTCCAGCTACTTGGAAGGCTGAGGCGGAAGGATCACCAGAGCCCAGCAGGTCGATGCTGTGGTGGCCGGGAGCGGCCACTGCACTCCAGTCGGGGCAACAGAATGAGACTCCAACTCAGAAAACAACAACAACAAAATAAAAATAAAACAATATGCTACCTACATAGCATTGACATTGCATTAGGTATTATCAATTAAAATTATTTATATTTTCAGTTCTAGTCTTTTCATCATATACGGCAGTTATTTTTCATGAGATTTTTAAGTCAACTTGAAAAATCAATTCCAATTATGCATGGATCCCAAATTATGAATCTTCCACAACCAATCCAACTACCAAATGGTGATAGAAGCTAATTTATTAATTCAATAAACATTTATTGAGAAATTAACATGTGCCAGACACTGTTCTCAGCCTTGGAGATACAGCAGTGAAATAAAGTTCCCGCAAGCATGAGACTTACATTACAGTTAGGGTGAGGAGACGATAGATACTAAAAATGAACAAATAAACATAAATTTTTCCAGAAGTTATAAGTTCTAGGTATAAAAAGAGATGAATGAAAAGAGAATTCCTGAAATGGAAGTAAGCATTATTTTGTAATGAAGGGGAAACTCTCTGAAATTTCAGATGATGACATTTACATCCTGGAAAAATGATTGAGCCAACCATGTAGACATGGGGGCAATAATGTTTAAGGTAGAGAAAAGTATTGATACCCTGAGGCAGAAACATGACAGTCATTTTGGATGAAAATAAAGAAGGAATATGACTAGAAATAAGTTAGCAAAGGAGTGGAGGGAATGAAGTCAGAAATATAGATGAATGGGAAGGAAAGATCATACCAATTTTCAATTTTATTCTGGACTATATGGAAAGTAATTAGAGAGTTCTTTTTGTGTTTCTCATAATGCTTCCTTCCTTTCTGGGGCCACCTGTCATCATGATTCCCTTCCTATCTTACTTATGCATTATTTATGCAGTTGTTTTTTATGCAGTCTGGAACAGTTAGATGTCTTTGACATCAGTGTCAGCACAACCTCCATTTTTCCTTCACTACAAGATTAGGCATCAAAAAGAACTTCTTCCCTGATCAAAACTCAAAAAAACAAAAAAAAAAAAAAAAAAAAAAAACAATAAAAGTAATAATAGTTATCATTGACAGTGTTACATCTATTACCTAATTTAATTATTTACACTTTACCCCTCTTAGGGAAATACTACTATTGTATCACCTTTGCACAAGAAGAAACTGTGGTTTAAAACACTGAGTAATTTGCTTAAGTGTATATAGCGAGATAGCAGTGGAGACTTTGTCTCCATTGATAATCAGATGAAATGCAATTTTCTCAGCCAAACATTTAAGATCTTTTATACAGATCTTAAATGTCATCTAGACCGACCAGGTTTCTTGTGCTGTCTCCATCATTTATTAAATTTGGGCTAAGAGGAAAGGTATCTAACCCTTGACTCAGTGTAAAATTAATAACTTTCTCAAAATTAAATGAGACAATGCACATGAAGTACTTACAGACCTTACTATATGATGAGTACTTAGCTGATACCAGCTATAATCATTGCCTTAATATTATCATATACATCAGAACATAAAAAATATTTACATGTAAATTTATGTATTTTTATTAAATTATAGGAATATACATTCAGGGTATAGTTTGATCACAACATAGGCAAATCTATGCCATATTATCAATATGTCACAAACACATGTGAGTATTTAAAAACAAAAATGATTCACCTTTCCTCTGTTTTTAAATGCATATTATTCTTTGTAGTTATACAGCTAAAAATTATAAATAAAATGAAAAGTGTTTTCTCCCTTGGCAAGTAGGAACTGAAATATATTTTTTCTTATCATCAAAGAATAAGACTTTTATTAATGTAGCTGGTTATCCCATGGGATGGGAGTGGTTACACAGACAATAATGAATGCTAAAAGTATTGTGATTATTTATAATTCTTGTTAACCAAATGTTTTACTCACCAGAAATATTTATCTTGCTGGGCTCGGTGGCTCAGCCTGTAATCCCCCACCTTTGGGAGGCTGAGGTGAGTGGATTGCCTGAGCCCGCGGGTTTGAGACCCACCTGGGCAGTGAGACCTCATCTCTACAATAAATCAAAAAATCAACCGGGCGTGGTAGCCCATGCCTGTAATTCCGGCTACTCGGAAGGCTGAGGCGGAAGGATCACCAGAGCCCAGCAGGCCAGGCTACGGTGGCCAGGAGTGGCCACTGCACTCCAGTCTCGGTGACAGAGTGAGACTCCAACTCAAAAAAAAGAAATATTTATCTTATCATGGTCATTAATAAGTAATAGATAAATAGAATAAGTAAGTGATTGCTATTAGTTTTTGTTTGCAATGCAGTAATATGTCTAATGCTAGCAGCTTCTAATAGGAAAAATAAGTTGTATTTCTGAAGCTTGTGAATAATGTTCTTTGGCCAGGTTTTTATTATACTCCTAATATACATCATTATTTAATTAGCATAATTTCACTTCTCCCTTTAGGCATACTCTTGGTTTACCTCCTACAGTAAATAGAATGACTTTTATTTTAGAAATACATTACAACAGCTGGATTTTTACAAAAAGTTGTCAACACCACCCTGACCCCACATCTTTTAGAAATATAAATCCCATGTAATTGGCAAAATGGAATTGCTGGAAACAGATTCTCCAATTTGCTGCTACCCCAAATCTATGAAAGCTCAATGGAAACCTGCTGAATCTTTTCTTCAAATAAAATGCAATGAAGACCCATGTTTACAAAAAAGAACTTTTCTTGGAGCTGTGGGAAAATGGACAATTTTCTGTATCCAGGGGCTCTCCAGAACAACCCCACATCCCTGAAGTGCAGCCTCTGTACTTGATACTCTGCTGTGTATCCCTGGATAAGCCCAACTGTCAAAGACTTATGCATTTTGACTAACACTTGTTGGCTCCTTGTAGATCTATGCTTGTGGATGATGACTTGGCCTGTACCAAAGAACTTTATATAAGAAGCAGCTCTTGCCGGGCTCGGTGGCTCAGCCTGTAATCCCACGCCTTTGGGAGGCTGAGGTGAGTGGATTTCCGGAGCCCGCGGGTTCGAGACCCACCTGGCAACTTGGTGAGACCTCATCTCTACAATAAATCAAAAAATTAGCCGGGCGTGGTAGCGTGCACCTGTAGTTCCAGCTACTTGGAAGGCTGAGGCGGAAGGATCACTGGAGCCCAACAGGTTGAGGCTGCGGTGGCCGGGAGCAGCCACTGCACTGCACTCTAGTCTGGGCGACAGAGTGAGACTCCAACTCAAAAAAAAATAAAAAAAAAAAAAGAAGTAGCACTTTATTAAAGCTAGAGTAGAGATGTTGTTGAAGTGTTTATTCATTTACACTGTAAGAATGGTCGGGGCAATTTCTCCCTGGTCCCAGGCTTTTTGTGAACAATTTTCTGATTGAATGAGGAGAGGACACATCATAGGTATAGTGATCTTTGAATTTGGCCATTTTATGAAGTGTTACTTTATAGAAACATTCACAGGGGAATTGATCAATTTGAGAAAGTACATGATGAACTTAGAGAATGACAAGTGGTAGCATTGAATGTGGAAAATAGCATTTTAAGAAATAAGACTAGACAGATGAGTTCTTATTTTACATCATGTAGACTATTTTCCATATTCCATTAAAGGTTTTTGAGGAGTAAACTTATAATAATAGGAAATCTCTGAAAGAAATATGACATATTCATAAATATTGCCCTCAAGGATTATACAAGCAAAGTAAATTTTTCATAGAAGTAAATGCAATTAGAACTGGGTGTGGTGGATCATGCCTGTAATCCCAGAACTTTGGAAGTTTGAGGTGAGAAGATTGCTTGAGCCCAGGAGTTGGAGATTAGCCTAGGCAACATAGTGATATCTCATCTCTACAAAAAATTTAAAGAAAATTAGTTGGGCATTGTGGCACCCACCTGTAGTCCCAGCTACTCAGGATATTGAGACAGTAGGCTCACTTGAGCCCAGGAGGTTAAGGTTGCTGTGAGCCATGATTGTGCCACTGCATTCCAACCTGGATGACAGAGTGAGACAACTTAATAACAAAATGAAACAAAACAGGAATGCAATTAAATATGGAAAGTCTGAAAGTTTGAAGGATGTGGACTTTTATTTTTAGTGATTTTATTCATCTTAATAGAGAACTATATTCTTAAATTATTTATGTAAGACTTTTCATTATTTATATATATTCAAATATATTGTTTTCCTATGTCAACTTCTGAGAATATAATTGAACTCCTCTATCACCTGGTAAAGAATTCAAAGACAGATAATTAGATCTAAAGTTTAAAGTCAATAAATATTTGTGTTTGTTATTAAAGACTGGTAGATGGATATAAATTATTTTTCATGTTTACATGCCAAAATATATATCATGAAATTAGATGTAAAAGTATTATTTTAAATGAGGTGTTTATCAAAATGCAATTATTACTATTTTCTAATTACAACAAAATGGTTAATAATTACAAAATTCTTATCATTTTGTTTTTCTTTGTGGTTAAGAATCATCAAAATGAAAACACATCATTATTATACACAATTATGTCATCTTTATAAAAATTTTCCTCGTCTGTTAGCTGTCACTTGCATTTTGTCTCGTCATCACTGGCTCATCTCTAATAGTCATTATTAATTCTAATTACCTGTACTCTGGGTGCCCAAATCAGCAAATTAAGTGAAGGTCTAAGAAACTGTCCTAAGGAAGACAAACCCCTCTTGAGTTAATTTCTTATTAATGAGCTCATTAATTTCCTTTCTAGATATCATAAGTATCTGTTGGTTTTTTTAAAAGATTGAGTTACAGAAGAGATTCTCAGAAATGTTGAAAGTTAGCACAGCAGGATTACTGTCACTATGCAGTTCCATTTGACGATCTTTCCACTTGGAAGTTCTTTCCAAGGTTTAACTGTGCTGTGGTCCGAATGTGTCTTCCAGAATTCATATGCTGAGACATAATTGCCAGTATGATATTATTCACATGTGGGGACTTTAGAATATGAGATTAGTGATTTTATAAAAGAGGTTGAAAGGTGTACCTTAGACCATTTTTGCTCTTCTGTCTTCTCCATGTGAGGACACAGCCACCAGGAAGCAGAAAGCAGCCTTCACCAAATAGCAAATATTCTTGCTTCTTGATCTTGGACTTCCTAGCCTCCAGAATTGTAAGAAATACATTTCTGCTCTTTATAATTTACCAATTTCAGGTTTTTTGTTATGGCAGCACACATTGATTGAGACTATGTGCAAATGTGAAATACTAGCTTTAGGAAACCCTGGAAAATAACAATACAATATTTTCTTTATATTAATATTTCACATGAGACAATATCTCTTCACACCATTTCTGCTCCTAAGTTCAAATATGGTTTGTAATGAGTACCATGCAATATACATCCAAACTTTGTTTTTTTATTTTTTATTTTGAGTCAGAGCCTCATTCTGTCACCCAGGCTGGAGTGCAGTGGCATGCTCACAGTTACTGCAGTTTTGAACAGCTGGGCTCATGTGTTCCTTTTGCCTCAGTTTTCCAAGTACCTGAAATTGCAGGCACATGCCATCACGCCCTGGTAAATTTTTGATTTTTTTTTTGGAGACGAGATCTCATCAAGTTGCCCAGGCTGGTCTGAAACCTCTGGGCTCAGACAATCCCCTCTCCTCTACCTCTCAATGTCTGGAATTACGGGCATGAGACACCGTGCCTGACATCCATGAAACTGTAATTCATGTAATTGGGAATTTTTATCCAGAATTACCTTAAAATATTATATATTTTATATTTTGCATGTAAGGACTAGTAATTACCAATATTTTTGTTACAAAGACTACCTAGAAATATAATCTTTAGAAATATGCAAACATAGCTTCATTAGATAAATATTCAGTAGAACATCACATAGTATGAATTATCACTAAATATATTCTTACACTTGAAATAATTTTCAAAACCAAAACTGTCATATAATACGAAGACTGGATTCTTTCACAGTAATGTTTAATGGTTCATTTAATTTTTTCAAACTTAAAAATCACTTTGAAATGTAAAGGAACATCTCTCAATAACAATTTTTATGGAAACAGATTAGGGCTAATTATATTATTTTAATTTTTCCAAAGTGATTGCTTTTCAAAAGAAGAGGTAATCATTTTTAAATGTCTTATCTATTTTCTTTCAGGGGTCATATCACTTAATACTATTTTTTTTTTTTTTTTTTCTTTGAGTTGGAGTCTCACTCTGTTGCCCAGACTGGAGTGTAGTGGCCGCTCCCGGCCACTGCAGCCTCGACCTGCTGGGCTCCAGCGATCCTTCTGCCTCAGCCTTCCAAGTAGCTGGAACTACAGGCGCACACTACCAGGCCCGGCTGATTTTTTGTATAGATGAGGTCTCACCAAGTTACCTAGGCGGGTCTCGAACCTGCGGGCTCAGGCAATCCACTCACCTCAGCCTCCCAAAGGCGGGAGATTACAGGCTGAGCTACCGAGCCCGGCAATACTATTTTTCTAGGCACCATCCCATAAGGAGGTCTTCCTTTCTCAAATGTTTAAAGCTCAGGTGTCCAAATGCCTGTGCTACATTGTAGCTTGGCTTTTTAACTGACTTAACTCTACTATGTTTCAGTTTCTCTCTTTCTCCCTCCCTCCCTCTGTCTCTTTTTTTTGAATTGGGGTCTCACCTGTTGCCCAGGTTAAAGTGCAGTAGCAGGATCATGGCTCACGGCAGCATCAAATTCCTGGATTCAAGCAATCCTCTAGACTCAGCCTCCTGAGTAGCTGAGACTACATGTGTGAGTCGCCATGCCTGGCTAATATTTTGATTTTTTTGTAGAGACAAGATCTCGCTATGTTGCTTAGGCTGATCAGGTTTCCCTTGGTTCTAGAAAAATGTAGGGAATTGAATTAAATGAGTATTCATGCGTGCTGCCTAGTGTGTAATAAAGAAAAAATATGTTTACCTGTTTTGAATAAAGAAAAAATATGTTTACCTGTTTTGTGTACTGTTTCTTAATTATAATTTGAATAGTAATCAGATAAATAAAACACTACGCGAGTGAGTTTGTTAGTTTGTTCAAGGTGTTGAATGATGAAAAGAAAATAATTAAATAAAAAACCCAACGATATACAATGTAGACTATATAAGTTTTCTTTATACAGTTGATGCATACACATACTTAAGACTGAGGAACTGTTAAATAACATTACTCTAAAATAATTATTTCTGTTTGATCCAGACATTGCTAGAGATAAAGAACACACACATGAAAAATAGAAATTAGGATAGGATAGGTTGTCTTCAGTTTGATTTTGTTTTATAAAAATACAAAGCAGATATATAGGATTCATTATTAGATAAATCCATAAAAAGTTCTTAATAAAAGGACCACTTAAGAGTAAACGAACTGACATTTAATATTTTATGACAAATCAATTGTGAAAAAACTGTATGAGTTTTCCTTTAACCTCTAGAAGTATCTGACTCCCACAATCTTCCCCCCACACTAATATATGAAAGAGGTAATTTAAGTATTGAGCATTACACTTTATTGCATGGATTACTGCGATTAACTGTGCATCTCCAAGCAGCATATAACCATTACGCAAAACCGTTGTGAACAGATGATACATTAAGAAGCACAGTTCTGCTCTGCATCCGGCCTTTGATACTGAGAAATACAGCAGTAGAGATGGAATATGCAAATGGAAAATCGACCCAAGGTCAGAGTGAGAACAGCAAAACGACATTCTTTGCTGGTTTCAAAATGAGAAATCCATTTCTACTGCACAATAAAGTTAAAATAAAAGTTGAAGAAAATCAGTAAAAGAAAATTTAGGTATTTCACTCCTTGCTTCTTTAGTGGGGAAATAATTCAGTGAATTTTGCTACTACAGAGAAAAGGGAGAATTAGTTACACTGTACATTATCCCTCCGGGATAACTTTACACTTTTATTTCCCAACATTTTTTCCGCTTATATTTACTCTAATGAGAGAAAATGGTAGGTAATTGATAGAACATTACTCTAGAAGTTATCATGGTCTTTGTTCTAGTTATGCTTTTATTACCATCTGTATGACCTTGAGAAAGTATATTTTTCTGCACTTCTTTTTTCCATCTTAAGTATAATAATAATAAATACCACTATGTACTTAATTTTCCTGCAGGAATAAAATGATTAATAATTGATTAATAGATTTATTTAGCTAAATACATTTTATAGTTATATTTCTCTAACTTTCTTTTTGTGCACCTCAGGTGCAGAGAGATCATCGGATGATGTTTTTGTTCATGGCACACTATCCTCAGACCTCAAACTTTTTTTTACCCTTTATTTCTCGCTAATTCCCACTTCTCTTTTTACATACTTTTCTAATAAGTCTAATATATGTACTTTGATGAGTATATATCACATAAACTATGTCACTATTAATAAGTTCTGTGTGCTTAATATATGCAGCTATAACTCCTTGTATGTTTGATATTGATTATACATACATTCATGTACAATATCCATTGTACATATTCAGTATAATTTACTTTTTATTATGTTAATAATGTTGCCTCCAACTCTTTTAGATTACCTCCAGTTGTCTGTTACCACAAACAAGGCTTAGAAAAAGCATGCTGGGCTATATGTACACTTCTGCCCTTGTGCAGTAATTTCTCTAGGGTTAAACCCATGAGTGCAATGGCTGAATCAGAGGCTATGTTTCATTTCATTTTGTTTCATTTTAATTCGTTTCAAGATACACTTAATTTAATTGTGAATGCCCTAAATTTTTATTTAAGGAGTTGATCCTTGTATCTGCAAATTTTGATAATTAGTTTTTGTTGTTTTGCTGTGTCCTGAGCATTGTGTAGTTATTAAATATTATAAAACCTCCAAATATGTGGAGCTTTTTTCATTTTAATCCGCTTTATTTTAAGGCAATTTTAAGTTCACAGCAAAGTTGAGCAGAAGGTGCAGAGATTTCCCATATACTACCTACCTTCACACAGGCACAATAGCTAGACTCTGGACATCCTGCAACACAGTGGTACATTTGTTACCATCAGTGAACCTACACTTATACATCATCAGTATCCAAAGTACAAAGTTCACACTAGCATTCTCTCCTGATGTTACACTTTCAAAGGATATTGACAAATGTATAATGATATGTATCCACCACTTTAATATCATACAGAATATTTTCACTACCCTAAAAATCCTCTGTACTCTCTGTGCTCTATTTATCTCTCCCTTCCTCCTAGCCCTTGACTACCACTTATCTTTTTACTATCTCCATAGTTCTGACTCTTCCAGAATGTCATATAGTTAGAATCATAAGGTATGTAGCCTTTGCAGATTGGTTTCTTTCACTTAGTAATATACATTTAAGTTTCCTCCATGTCTTTTGATGGCTCATTTCTCTTTACTGATGAATAATATCCCATTTCTGAGTGTATCACAATTTATCCATTTGCCTACTGAAGAACATCTTGGTTGCTTCCAAGTTTCGGCAATTATGGATAAAGCTACTATAAACACTGATGTACAGGTTTTTGAGTGTATGTAAGTTTTCAGTTCATTTAGGTAAATAGCAAGGAATGCAACTGCTAGATCTTATGGTAAGAGTATATTTAGTTTTGTAAGAATCTGCCAAATTGTCTTCCAAAGTGGCAGTTCTGTTTTCTATTTCTACAGATATCAAATGAGCAGTCCTGTTGCTTCATATTCTTGAAAGCATTTTGTGTTGTAATCATTTTGGATTTTAGTCACTCTAATAGGCGTGTAGTGTAGTAGTATCTCATTGTTGTTTTAACTTGCAATTCCCTAATGTCATAATGTTGAACATCTCTACATATACTTACTATGTACTTACTTCCCATCTGTATATCTTCTTTGCAGAAATGTCTCCACAGGATTGTTGCCCATTTTAATCATGTTATTTGTTTTCTTGTTGAGTTTTACAAGTTCTTTGTAAATTTTAGATGATAAACCATTATCAGAAGTGTCTTTTGAAAATATTTTCTCACAATCTATGGTTGGTCTTCTCATTATCTTGATGTGGAGTCTTTTAAATTATAGTTTAAAAAATTTCATTTGTTATTACCAGAGACCATAGTGAGTGATATAGTTCTTTTTAAATGTATTGTTGCTTTGTTTGTAGCTTTGTCTATGGTCAATTTTTGTGAATGTTTCACGAGTGCTAGAAAATATTTATAACTTTGAACAGGGCCTGTAAAGGTAAACATGATGTACTGCTTAATAGCATAGGCTCTAAAATTCAGAGGAATTGATTTTGAAACCCTTATTACTACTTTTCTCTGAGCAACTGGAGTAACTACTTAAACATTCTGTGCTTAATTTCCCACATAAAAAAATGAGATAACATTTCTTCATGTGTTTGTTGGCTGCTCGGATGTCCTCTTTTGTGAATTGTCTGTTCATATCTTTGGCCCATTTTATAATGGGGTTGTTTGTTTTTTCTTTTCAGGACGTTTTAGTTCCTTGTAGATCCAGGATGTTAAGCCTTTGTCAGACCTGATGTTGGCAAATATTTTTCCCAGTCTGTAGGCTGTCTCCCTGCTCTCTTGATGGTTTCTTTGGACTTACAGAAGCTTGTCAGTTTAATAAGGTCCCATTTGTCTATCTTCTCTCTTATGACCTGTGGGTTTCGGGTTTTGTTCAGGAATTGGATGCCAGTTCCGATTTCCATGAGGGTATTTCCTTCATTTTCTAAGGTTCTTATGGTTTGAGGTTTTACATTTAGGTCTCTGATGTTCAACCTCACTAATCATCAGGGAGATGCAAATCAAAACCACACTAACTCCAGTCAGAATGGCAATTATCAACAACTCAAAAAATAACAGCTGCTGGAGAGGGTGTGGTGAAAAGGGAACACTTCTACACTGTTGGTGGGAGTGTAAACTTGTACAACCTCTGTGGAAAGCAGTGTGGTGATTCCTAAAAGCTCTAAATATCAACCTCCCATATGACCCCGCAATCCCCCTACTGGGAATATACCCTGAAGAACTCAAATCACTCTATAAAAAAGATACCTGCACACGTATGTTTATCGCAGCGTTGTTCACAATAGCAAGAACCTGGAAACAGCCATGCTGCCCATCAAAAGAGGACTGGATTAAAACAATGTAGCCGGGCTCAGTGGCTCAGCCTGTAATCCCATGCCTTTGGGAGGCTGAGGTGAGTGAATTGCCTGAGACCGCGGATTCGAGACCGGCCTGGGCAGCAAGACCTCATCTCTACAATAAATCAAAAAATCAGCTGAGCGTGGTAGCGTGCGCCTGTAGTTCCAGTTACTTGGAAGGCTGAGGCGGAAGGATCGCAGGAGCCCAGCATGTCGAGGCTGCGGTGGCCGGGAGTGGCCACTGCACTCTAGTCTGGGCGACAGAGTGAGACTCCAACTCAAAAAAAAATGTGATACATATGCATGATGGAACACTACGCAGCCATAAAAAAGAACAAAATCATGAATTTCGCAGCAACCTGGATGGAACTGGAGTCTATAATACTGAGTGACCTCTCACAGAAACAAAGATTCGAGTATCACATGTTCTCACTCATATAATGGGCCTTGAACATCCAATGTAATACTATAAGAAAATGACTGACGGTACTGGGAAACTATGGGGGCGGGGAGAGAGGGGATGGGATTAACAGTAGCAAATATCTGTCTGGGGATGGGGAAAACACCTCTTATCAACAGGGTGCCTGAATGAAACGTAATTGTACACCTAGCCCTTAACTGTGCCCCACAAAATCATAATAAAAAATATTGATTTAAAAAAAATGAGATAATAAAACATACTCCAAGGATTCAAACTGAAGATTACATGAATTAACTTACATTAGTTACTTACACAGTGTCAGACAATAAGTGTTAGATGCTATTATACTTATTTTTTTGGTTTGAATCAATTGTGAAATTAATTGCATTTCTATATCTTAGCTTTTTTCTCTGTTTGTGCTATCAGTTTCTGATAAGGATTTATTAAATACCTAATATTCCCGTAGGTTAGCTGTCTTATCTTTATGAATATAGTCTGAAGTTATATTATTAGGTGCATATCATACTAACAATATAACAATTATATTGATCATTTTTATTTTACTAGCATATAATATATCATGTTGTCAGGACACTTAGCTAGTTTTTTTGCTTGCTTGTTTTGCTTTACATTAAATACCTATTTGCTTAATATTAAAATTGATATCTTGGATTCCTTTGGCTTATGATCCTCTTTCTTTCTTTCTTTCTTTCTTTCTTTCTTTCTTTCTTTCTTTCTTTCTTTCTTCCTTCCTTCCTTCCTCCTTCCTTTCCTCCCTCCCTCCTTCCTTTCAGTTTTAGCCTTGTGATATTAACTGTTGCTTGTGTTCACAATATATTACTCAAGCTTACATTTTTTACTCCAATTTGAAAACCTGCAATTATAATTGTCTTAATCATTTATATTTATTGTAGTACCAATATATTAGAATTTCTTTCTGCTATCTTATTTTCTATTTTTTCCATTTATTATTTCTACTGGATTTTTCACACCTACTTCTGCTAGTTTGAAGAGTTGCATAGTCCATTTATATTCTTTTCAACATTACTCATGATATATTAGGATGGATATTTATTTTTATCTTTGTACTCTCTCATGTTTATCAATGTCTATAATTTCTTCCTGCATAAAATTATATTTTTACATACTTCCCTGCCCTCTTCTTTTTTATACCCATACCTCTGCTTCTGACATATTATATTTTTCTAGGATGTTTTTTCTTTTATCTTTTTTATCTTTTGTCTTTTGTTTTCGACAACAGCAACCACAAACTTTACTAACCAAATTTTATTTTAATATGAGAATTCAATTTAGGGATGTCAAACACACACACACACACACACACACACACTGATAAAGCAAAATGTGACACTCTCACACTTTTATATAGCTAAGCATAAACAACTCATTACTTTCATATATTCATGTTAAAGAATAACTAGTTCTCAAGTAAGAACACTTGACAGCACCATTTGTCACACACACTTCATCCTAGATTCATCTGGTAATTGAGTTCACCATTTGTTTTAAGTTCGTTGGCTTTGCACAAAGGAAAAACAAAATTTATTATCTTTATGACAAAAGACAGTTTTGTAACTTAAACAAGACATCTACCAAAGTAGGCTCTTTCAACTGAAACTAGTAAATAGGGATGGTATTATCTCTTTCCTTTATTTCTTTTATTTTTTTTTTTATTTTAAAGATGTGGGGTACAATTTAGGGTTATGTACACAAATGTTCACTTCGCAGGCATCTTTGTCAATGACATGTGCCCCCCCTTTCCCAGGCAGATTCCCACCTATCTCTTGTTACATTTCAAAGAGATGACTTCCAGGTTCTTGAGAAAAAAAATTCCTGGCCATGAAGCCAACAAAAAGCTTATCTAGTTTTCACAAAGATTTATATGCATTTCAAAGAAAGGACAAAGTACTTACAAGTTTTCTAAAGTAAATGCTCTGAGAAGAGGAAGGAATACATCTCTTATTTTATCAGGCATAATTGAAACTTTTAATTTTAATTTATTCATATTGTAATACTTATTGTGAAGCATTCTCATTTTATTCTAAATTAAATGAAAAAAGTTAGTGAAAATAAATCAAACATCTTCTTGGTATATAATAATAACAATACTATTAATAAGCATTTCTTGAGTGCTTCCCAAGTGTCATTTAATCTTACCACAATCCTAGAAAGTAGTTAATACTAAACTCCATGTTAGAGATAATGAAACTGAAGCACAAAATGACTTCTCCTACGTACAACAGGTCTCTTGTTTGCCAATTATTCCTCATTAAGAGGAACTTGATTATTTTCTTCATTTACCTAATATGAATCATTTTCATTATTATTAAAAAACTAAAAATGTTTCCTATTTCACTTTTCTTTTTTTGTTTGTAATAAAATGAGCATAAAGCACATATCTGCTCTTGTTCTTCACTGAATCAAGCACTCCTAATAGTACCTTATTCACATAGGAGTTTAATATTTGAGAAATGAATGAGTTGACTGAATATAATTTTAATATGTGTTCAAATTGCAGCTGGTCATTGATGGTCATGCTTTTAAAATAATAATAAACCATAATTATGGCCTGCATTTTTCAATTAGGCATTCATACATAAGTTAAATATTATGAATTAATATGCCATTGAATTTCATTAAAACAAATTTTACTTTCAAATCATTGTGAGAAACTTGTATAGGAAATATTTTCATATTTTAAATGGCTACATATGCTATAGACTGGGAAATTTGAGAAAGTATTAGAAGTAAAATAAATTATTTATCACAAATACACATTTTTTAGAAGAAATGTGAGAAATATTAGTGAGGAAATACTGTCAATTTTAATATGTTTGAAGCATGATAAAGCATAGGCCTTTAGATGTGTATTCCTGTCTGTCTTTTGAAAAATTATTTATTTTGAGCTAACAGAATTTGAAAGGGAAAGTACCTAAATTGTCATCCAGGACCCCAGAACACAAAACCTCCAGAAAGTGAAAAATTTTATTAAAATATTAAAATCAAAAACAAATATAATGAAAAATTTCTTTAAATAACTTATTATTATGGTCTTAGAAAAGAAAGATGACAAATACAATTTAATATATGAAAGAAGCTTTCAAACAGTTACAACTAGAGAAACCTTACAAGTAAAATACACATTTTGCCATAGTAGATATATGAATGGCTAATAAATATGAACAAAGATGCTAAACATTATTAGTTATCAGGAAAACACAAGTTTAAATAACAAAGAGGTATCATTGGAGTGGCCATGATGAAACAACAGACAATACCAAGTTTTGCTAAACATGTGGAGAAACTAGAATGCTTATGCATAGCTGGTGGGGAGGTTAAATAGTTGAGAAGTTTTGGAAAGCATTTTGGCAGTTGGTTATAGAGTTAAATGTAAGCCTATTATATTATACATCACTTCCCTATCAAAAAGAAAACATATCTGGACAAATAATTTAATTTAAATGTTCATGGAAACATTTTTCATAATAGTAAAAAACTAAAAAAATCCACATTCCTCAACTGATGAATGGATAACTAAAATGTAATTTACACAATGGAATATTATTAAGCAATAAGTAGGAACAAATGACTGATACATGCTACAATTAGGGATGTACCTCAAAACACTGAGTTAAATGAAAGGAGCCAGATACAGAAGATTACTATTGTATGATTCCATTGGAAACTTTTTTGTGTGATAGTTCAGTAAATATTTAAATATGTTAAGATCATTTACTGGGCTTGGTGGCTCAGCCTGTAATCCCGCACTTTGGGAGGCTGAGGTGAGTGGATTACCTGAGCCCTCTTGTTCGAGGCAATAAATCAAAAAATTAGCCGGGTGTGGGTAGCGCGCGCCTGTAGTTCCAGCTACTTGGAAGGCTGAGGCGGAAGGATGGCCGGAGCCCAGCTGGTCGAGGCTGCGGTGGCCGGGAGCGGCCACTGCCCTCCAGTCTGGGTGACAGAGTGAGACTCCAACTCAAAAAACAAAACAAAACAAAAAATCATTGAATTTTACATTTACAGTGGGTGAATTTTATGACATTTAATTTTACCTGAATAAAGCTGTTAAAAATAATTATTGTTATAAGGCAAGAAATATTTACTAGGGACTGGGAGTTTTTACTAAAAAAAACAATTGAAATTACATCAAACCACTTTAAGAACTTATTAATATAATTAAAAGCTACAATAATAGGCATTATTGGGTGCTTTCCATGTGCCAGATTATTAATTCATTTAATCTCACCACAGTTCTATGAAGTAGCTCCATTAATAGCCTCCTTTTAGTGGTAATAAAACCAAACCAAAAGCTTAATCTATTTGGTAGTTACTTAGCCAGTAAGTAGCTAAACCAGGTTAGAAATCCAGGGAGTCTGGTTTACAAAAGTATATTCAGCAAATTTCTCTATTGCCGCTAACTATCCTCTGTGCGAAGTAGAGTGGGATGCATTAGAGAACAATGAAGAGGACTGGTGTAGCTGTTTACATATGTTTTTTAAAATGTTATAATGCTACTAATTAGCATTACTGTAAGTGTTACATGCATATCAAATCTATAAGTAAAGATTTTCTTAATCAAGAAATATAAAAGCAGAAAAAGCTAAAAATTGATATTTAACACATTATGTACATTTTTTAAAAAAGTATCCCTAAAAATTATTTTGCTCTCTATTATTAAACTGTGCAAATCATTCACCAGGTATTGAGGTAGATTCTAATTGTTATTTAATATTTGTTGAAAATGCAAACTTTGACAGAAATAAAACTAAGTGATTTTCTTTCTAAGGTAAATTGTTAAGATTGCAAATCAAGAGAATAGTGGACTTGACAAAGATCTTGGCAGTACTTTTTCAGTAACTAAGATGATATTTAGCTTTGTCTTTAAAATGACTACACAAATCGTTAGACCTAATTTAAGCAAATGGTAGAAAAGAAAATAAGTATAATTATTGATGTCTTATCACAAATCTAGCATTATCTAAATGCCTTTTTTAAAAAAAATGACTGAGGTAATAGGATGCAGTGAATGATCTATTGGTTTGATGCAAAAGTTTGTAGCGTTTTCACTGTTTTAAACAGTCTTCATCAAAACTTTGTGATCTTCCTGGACATGGGGAATCGCTCAGATCTAAGTAGTCATCTTTGAAATGACATTTTCTTGTTGTGCTTCCACCAATTGTATTCTCCCCATACCCAGCACAAATGTTTCAAGCCACCTCCGTTGCCATTTCTCCTCTGCTAAATAGAAGAAAATGTCAGAAGTGTTTGTTTTTCTCTATTTGACGCTTTATCTTCCTTAGCCCACAAATAGTACTTTCTTCAAATCTGCAAAATGCAAGGTGTTTCACAAGCACAACTTTGTCACTCCAAATGATAACCAAACTCCAAACACCACAGTGTTGCCATGCCAAAAACAAATGCTACAAACTTGTACAGTAGCCCAATACAACATCTTTCATATTTTAGTGTATTGTGACAATAAAAAAATGTCCTCAGGGTTTATTTTTGAGAATTCATCAGCATTAACATAATAAGAATATACAGATAAATGATAAGAAAAAAATCACTATAGGAAGAGAAATTCAGCCGGGCTCGGTGGCTCAGCCTGTAATCCCGTGCCTTTGGAAGGCTGAAGTGAGTGGATTGCCTGAGCCCACGGGTTCGAGACCCGCCTGGGCAGCGAGACCTCATCGCTACAATAAATCAAAAAATCAACTAGGCGTGGTAGCGCATGTCTGTATTTCCGGCTACTTGGAAGGCTGAGGCGGAAGGATCGCCAGAGCCTAGCAGGTCGAGGCTGCGGTGGCCGGGAGCGGCCACTGCATTCCAGTCTGGGTGACAGAGTGAGACTCCAACTCAAAAAAAAAAAAAAAAAAAAAAAGAAAGAGAAATCCAATATTTATAGGATTGAATAGGAAGAGCAGTAAATATACTGCCACAGGAAGTACAATACCCTATCTAAAAGGCCAACCACATGTCAGATTAAGAATAGATGAAAATAATGTTGCATATGGTTAGAAATATACACATCATTGCACTTTTCCATGTTTACCCTTAGGATATCATTAGGGATTCCATACCTTAAAATATGTGAGGAAAATCTTTTGGAAAAGTTAAAAATTTAGACTGTAACTTGATAATAACTGTCATCCAAATGACTCCAGAGTCACATAAAAGATTGCTATGAAGAAAAATCTTCATTAGTTTTTCTCTAGCCCCTTAAGGACAAGAGACAAAATGAGGAAAAAAATGGAGACATTTGAGTATATTGACTATTTTCAAAAGTTTCTTGAACCTTGTCACTGACAGGGTATAATGAGATTTTAATGAGAAGTACCATTAAATTGCATGAGCATATTGAATTTATCTCAGACAAGATTCTTATATTACTGTCTACTCTGCATATATAGGCCTTTTTTATTCACTTATTGAACCGAATTCAGTTAAATCACATTGAGATTTTGGATTATAAATGCTCAGGATCACAGCTGAAGTGCTACATGTCACAGAAAGATTGTAAATATGTCTTCAAGAAATAGTAAAGTATGACAGATGCAACTGTTTACAGGAGATTATTATTAAACTTTTAGCCTAGGATGGTGCATGGTTCATATTTAGGGGGAAAAAAGTATACATTTTAGAATCAAGAGATTGTTATCTACCTAAAACTTTATTAACTGTGTTTTGAAATATGGAAGTACCAGGTATTAATTATTTTTCCTAATCTTATCTCTTTCTACCTATTTACTGCTCTCCAAAAAAATTCCAAAATTTCCTAAGTTGACATAATAAAAGAAGAGTATAATATGAGTCATAGATCTTATCCCAAATGAGATTTGTCTTCTGTTACCTACTAACAATGTTTGGGTGTGTCTTAATTGTAATTCTTGCCATTAATACATAAAAAGCAAAATAACTTATAGATGACGAATATTGTGCACTTTTAACTATACCATCACTTAATAACATATGCTTTTATGTAAATAATGCTAGATAATACTATATTATATTTTCATCATTGAAATCATCAGGATAAATTGCAAAACCATCATCATTTAAAAAATTGTATTCACCAATTTTATTTCAAAATCAGTGTTTCTGATGATTTCTATTACCTCTTTTAATAATTATTTAGGCAATTTACCATTATGCATAAAAATTAAACAAAACATGACTAAACAAAAAAGTATTTTAAAACTCTTTATGACTCAGAATTATCATCTTGGCAAGGAGTGCTCACTTCAGCGATGAACCAAGGGAATAAATTATGAGCATGCCCATCTAACTTTTTTGTGTGCACTTAATGTCTTCTTAAACCTGTAAAACTCTTTTATTCTTTTTTATTTTTTTTTGAGTTGGAGTCTCACTCTGTTGCCCAGACTGGAGTGCAGTGGCCGCTCCCGGCCACCACAGCCTCCACCTGCTGGGCTCCAGCGATCCTTCCG
>NW_007257470.1:547647-551429 GCF_000164805.1 Carlito syrichta
GAAGAACACAAATCACTTTATAAAAAAGATACCTGCACACGTATGTTTATCGCAGCATTGTTCACAATAGCAAGAACCTGGAAACAACCATGCTGCCCATCAAAAGAGGACTGGATTAAAAAAATGTGGTACATATACACGATGGAATACTACGCAGCCATAAAAAAGAACAAAATCATGAATTTCGCTGCAACCTGGATGGAACTAGAGTCTATAATACTGAGTGACCTCTCACAAAAACAAAAATCCGAATATCACATGTTCTCACTCATATAATGGACCTTGAACATCCAATGCAATACTATGAGAAAATGACTGATGGTACTGGGAAACTATGGGGGGGAGGGGGATGGGATTAACAGTAGCAAATATCTGTCGGGGGATGGGAAAACACTTCTTATCTACAGGGTGCCTGAATGAAACGTCATTGTACACCTAACCCTTAACTGTACCCCACAAAACCATAATAAAAAAATACTGATTAATGAAAAAAAATAATAATTATACATTTCTATTGATTTTAATAGAAATTAAAACAGAATTAATATCATTTTAACGTTTTAAAATAGCATTTATTTATATATAATTCATACATTTTAAACTTCACCATTTTAAAATGCACAATTCCATTGTTTTTAGTGTATTTACAGAACTGAGCAGCCATCACCATTGTATACTTCAGAACATTTTTTTTTTCTTTTGTTTGAGATGAGTCTCACTGTCACCAAGACTGGAGTGTAGTGGCACATCCATGGCCACCATAGCCTCTACTTGCTGTGCTCAAGTGATTCTTCCAAGTAGCTGGAACCACGGGCATGTGCCATCACGAACCGCTAATTTTTCTTGATTCATTGTAGAGATGTGGTCTCGCCAAGTTGCCCAGGCTGGTCTCAAATACATGGGCTCGGGCAATTCTCTCACCTTGGCCTCCCAAAGTGCTGGGATTGTAGATGTGAGCCATAGCACCCAGCCCAAAACATTTCCTTTCTTTTTTTTCCCTTCAGGTTTGCAGTCCTTTTATTCTGTTTCTGTGGGTAAGCACAGAACATTTCCAATATCTCATTGCAAATCCCATTAGTTAGTAGTAACTTTCCATTATCTATCTTTTTTTTTTTATTTTAAAGATGTGAGGTACGGTTCAGGTTTAGGTATACAAATGTTCACTATACAGGTACCTTTATTGATGAGGTGTGCCCCCCTTCCCCTGGCAGTATCCCAATACTGCCAATCCCACCCCCACTCTCCTGGCTGTTTCCCACTATTGCCAATTTCTTTCTTATAGTATTATAAGTGTTCAAGGTCTGCTTATGAGTGAGAACATGTGATACTCAGTTATTTGTTTCTGTGATAGATCACTCAATATTATAGACTATAAGTCCAACTAAGTTGCTATAAAGTTCATAATTTTGTCCTTGTTTATGGCTGCATAATATTTCATCATGTATATATACCACATTTTTTTTATCCAGTCCTCTTTCATTGGGCAGCATAGTTGGCTCCACATTTTTGCTATTGTGAATAATGTGACAAAAAGCATGTGTATGCAGGTATCTTTTTCATAAAGTAATTTGAGTTCCTCCAGGTATATTCCTAGTGGTGGAATTGAGGGATCATATGGAAGGTCAATTTCTAGGTCTTTTAGGAGTCACCAAACTGTTTTCCACAGAGTGTACTAGTTTACACTCCCACCAAAAGTGTGAAAGTGTTCCCTTTTCCCCACATCCTCTCCAGAATCTGTTGTTTTTTGAGTTATTGATGATGGCCATCCTGATTCAAGTTAGGTGGTTTCTCAGTGTGGTTTTCATTTACATTTCTTTGATAACAAGTGAGACGGAGCATTTTTTCATGTATCTATTGGCTGCTCATATGTCTTCTTTTGAGAAGTGTCTATTCATATCTTTTACCCACTTTGTAAAGGGGCTGTTTTTTTTTCTTTTCAGTATGTATGAGTTCCTTATAAATCCTAGATGTTAGGTTTTTGTCCAATATACAGTTGGCAAATATTTTTCACCCAGTTTCTGAGCTATCTCTCTACTCTCTTGATGGTTTCTTTGGCTTTGCAGAAGCTTGTCAGTTTGATGAGGCCCCACTTGTCTAATATCTTATGGCATGGGCACTTGGGATTTTGTTCAGGAATTGGTTGATAGTTCCAATTTCCATAAGGGTATCTCCAGCATTTTCTAAGGTTCTTATAGTTTGAGATTTTAAGTTTAAAAGGTCTTTGATCTATTTAGAGTTAATTTTTGTGTATGGTGATAGGTAGGGGTCTTATTTTAATCTCCTGCATGTGGTCATCTAGTTTTCTCAGCAACATTTACTTTATAGGTTCTCCTTTCCCCAGTGGTTGATGGTGGAGGCTTTGTCTAAGATGAGTTGGTTGAAAATTGAGGTTTTGCTTTTGGAATCTCTATCCTGTTCCATTGCTCTACACGCCTGGTCTTGTACCAATACTAGACTGTTTTGATTATTGTAGATTTATAGTAAAGTTTAAAGTCGGGGAGTGTGATACCTCCTGCTTTTTTTTTTTGGTGAGGATTGTTTTGGCTATTCGTGATCATTTATGTTTATGTATGAATTCCTTTATTGTCATTTCCAGTTCTGAGAAGAAGGCTGCTGGTAATTTAATGGGTATTGCATTAAATCTGTAGATTGCTTTGGGTAGGATGGACATCTTAATAATGTTGATTCTTCCAATCCATGAGCATGAAATATTTTTTTCCATTTTTTGTGTCATCTTTGATTTCTTTAAGCAGTGTTTTGTAGTTTTTGTTGTAAAGGTCTTTGACATCTCTGGTTAGGAAGATGCCAAAGTATTTCCTTTGTTTTTGGCTATTGTGAATGGGGTTGTGCTTTTTATGTGGGTTTCTGTTTGTTTATTGTTAGTGTATATGAATGCAACTGCCTTTTACACATTTATTTTATACTCTGAGACTTTGTCAAAGTTCTTTATCAGTGCAGGGAGGTTTTTGATAGATTCTCTTGAATTTTCAAGGTATAGAATCATGTTGTGTGCAAACAGGGATAACTTACCTTTCTCCTTTTCCATTTGGATACCCTTGATTTCCTTCTCTAGTCAGATTGCTCTAGCTAGAACTTCTAATACTATGTTGAACAAGAGGGGTGAGAATGGGCATCCTTGTCTTGTTCCAGATTTTAGGGGAAATGGATCCAATTTCTGTTTGTTTAGCAGTATGTTGACTGTGGGCTTCTTGTAGATGGCACTTACTATTTTGAGGTGTGTTCCATCTATACCCAGATGTTCAAGGGTTTTTATCAAGAAGGCTCCTAGATTTTATCAAAAGCTTTTTATGTGTCTAATTATATAATCAAGTCATTTTTGTTTTTACATCTGTTGATGTATTGAATTACATTTATGGTCTCGCAGATGTTTAACCAGTCCTGCATCCCGGGGATGAAGCCTACTTGGTCATGGTGGATGATTTTTGAGATGTGTTGTTGGATCAAGTTTGCTAGAATCTTGTGGCAAATTTTAGCATCTATGTTCATCAAGATATTGGATTGTGGTTCTCTTTCTTTGTTGGATCTTTACCCAGTTTGGGTATCAATGTGATGCTAACTTCATAAGATGATTTGGGGAGAGCTCTGTCTTTCTCCATTGCCTGAAATATTTTCAATAGGATTGGTATCAGCTTCTCCTTGTATGTTTTGTAGAACTCTGCTAGAAAGCCATTGGTCCAGGACTTTTTTTTTGTAGGTTGTTGTCTTATGACATAGTCAATTTCCTGAGTTGTTATTGGTCTATTTAGGGTCTTGATTTCTTC
>NW_007257470.1:551449-591625 GCF_000164805.1 Carlito syrichta
CGCATGCGCTACCACGCCCAGCTGATTTTTTGATTTATTGTAGAGATGACGTCTCGCTGCCCAGGCGGGTCTCGAACCCGCGGGCTCAGGCAATCCACTCACCTCAGCCTCCCAAGGCACAGGATTACAGGCTGAGCCACCGAGCCCGGCTTGAAGTTTGCTAGAATCTTGTTGAGGATTATAGCATCTAGATTCATCAAGGATATTGGCCTATAGTTCTCTTTGTTGGATCTTTACCTGGTCTTGGTATCAAGGTGATGTCAGCTTCGTAAAATGATTTGAGGAGAGTTCCATCTTTCTCGATTGCCTGGAATACTTTCAATAGACTTGGTATCAGCTCTTACTTATTTGTTTTGTAGAATTCTGCTAGAAAGCCATCTGGTCCAGGGCTTTATTTTGTGGATAGTTTTCTTATGACATAGTCAATTTCCTGGGTTGTTATTGGTTTATTTAGGGTCTTGATTTCTTGTTTCAACCTGAGGAGGTTGTATGATGTCAGAAAGTCCTCCATTTTATTGTGGTTTTAAAATTTGTTTCCAAACAAGTGTACATAGTAATCTCTCATAATCTTTTATTTTTCTTCAGGGTGGTTGTAACTTGGTCTTTTGCATTTGTGGTTGTGTTTATTTGGGTTTTCACTCTCTTTTTCTTCATCAGTCTTGCTAGGGGGTCCATTAGTCTTGTTTATCCTTTCGAAGAACCAACTGGTTATTTTTATTGATTTTTTTGTATCATATTTTTTTCTTCTATGTCCTGAATTTGGGCTTTAATTTGGTTATCTGGATTCTTCTGCTGAAGTGAGGATTTTGGTATTCTTGCTTTTCCAGCTTCCTTAGGTGATTTGTTGGGCTGTTAACTTGTGATCTTTCTATTTTCTTCATGTGTGTTCATAGAGATATGATTTTCCCTCTTAATACTGCTTTCATGGCATCCCAGAGATTTTTGGTAAGATGTTTCTTCATTTTCATTTGTTTCCAGGAATCTTTTAATTTTTTCTTGATTTCCATGTTGAACTAGGTGCTGTTCCACACAATGTTGTTTAGTGTCCATGTCTTTGGGGGTTTTGGGGGAAGTTTGTTTGTGTTGATATTTATTTTTATTCCACTGTCATCTGGGAAGGTGCATGGCAGTATTCCAATCTCATGAAATTTGTTTATGTTTGATTTATGGCTGAGGATGTGATTGATCTTGAAGTGCATTCCATGAGGTAATGAGTAGAATGTATATTTCATGGTTGTTGGGTGGAGTATTCTGTAGGTATCAATTAAGTCCATTTGACCAAGCATCATGTTGAAGTTCCATATTTCCTTATTGAATTTTTGTCTTGATGATCTGTCTAGGGTTGTTAATGAGGTTTTTAAGTCCCCAAATATGATAGTGTTAGAGCCAATATCTTTTTTAGTTTATCTAGAAGCTACTTTATGAAAGTTGGTGCTCTTATGTTGGGTGCATATATGTTTAGGATGGATATTTCTTGTTGATGGATTGAACCTTTTATTATTATGTAGTGATCTTCTGTATCTTTTTAAATTTTTGAAAGTTTAAAGGATCACAATTCCTGCTTTCTTTTGTGCTCTGTTCTCATGAAAATTTGTTTTCCATCCTCTTGCTTTGAGTCTGTGAGTGTCCTTTCTGGTGAGATGAGTCTCCTGGAGACAATATATTTTTTCATTATTATATTTTATCCAATTTGCCATTTATGTTTTTTCAATGGTTCATTTAGTTCATTCACATTCAGGCTAACTATTGAGATGTGAGAGTTTATCCCTGTCATGAAGTTCTTATAGGCTTTGTTGTTGTTGCTGCTGTTTATTTATTTGTTTGATGTCTTTCTTTTGATTTTTGGATTGATTTATGTGTGTTTTCAATCGTTTTCCTGCATCTTGGGAAGTATGTGGTTGTTTTTTCTTTCTTTCTTTCTTCTGTGTTAAACACTTTCTTAAGTATTTCTTGTTGAGCTGGTCTGGAGGCGGCATTAACTCTTAGGAATTGAATGTCTGAGAAGGATATTTGTTCTCCATTGCTGATGAAATTTAGCTTAGCTGGGTAGGTAATTCTTCATTGAAATTGTTTATCTTTGAGAACTTTGAAGATTGGATTACAATCTCTCCAGTTTGATAGAGTTGCTCTTAGCATGGGTCAGATGTCCCATGGACTACTGTGGGAGGAGGATGGATCAGATCCGGACTCATCCAACTCATCTGATACCTCTGCTATCAAGTCTCCCACTCATATATAATGTGTCTGTGCCTGTTCCAGCATGGGGGAGGGATGGTTGTGTCTGAGTCTGAAGAGGAGATAGACTCTGGATCCTAGGTTGAAGGCTAAACAGAGCCGGGTGGGGCAATGCAGTTCTCTGCCTGGTCCTGGGACAGACAAGATGGTACTGGTCAGTGTCTCCTCCCTGGCAGTGGGGATCTGTTCCAGATTTCCACTCCCTGCCTTCTCCACGGTTTCTGCTGCTTGTGCCAGGTCAGCATCTGCAGGTGATGACATGGGTCAGGTGCCAGGTGGTGAGGAGCAGCTGTTCTCTGCTTCCTAAGAGAGCCCTGAGAATGGCAGATGATCCTGTGTGTCAGGGGTTCCAATCTCAGGGCAGTGGTGGGTTGTGGGTTGCAGTCACCTCTGGAGGAAAGTCCTGGGTACATGAACCTGAATATCTCCTCATATGGACTTTCACTCACCCACTAACACACATCCACTCATGCAGAAAGTCTTTATGAACACTTGCTTTTGTGGAGACTCTCACACTCTGACCTATTCCATCATCGTCTTACCTCCCTCCCCATTCTTTATCTTCCAACCCTTGGCAACCACTAATCTACTTTATGTCTCAATGAACTTGTCTATTCTGGATATTCATGAAGATGGAAACATATGGTATTTGGTCTTTTATAATTGACTTTTTTCACTTAGTATATTGTTTATAAGATTCATTCATATTATAGCATATATCAATGCTTCATCCCTTGTAATTGCTAATAAAATTCAGTAGTATGGATATAACATTTTATGTATCATTCTTCAGCTGATGAACACTTGTTTTGTTTTCTTTTTTAAAATTTGTTGATTTATTTATTTTAAAGATGTGGGGGGACAATTCAGGATTAGGTATACAAGTGGTCATGGTACAGGCTCCCCTTGGTTCCCACCTTGCCTGGAGTGAGATCAGGTACCCTTATTGTGTAGAAATACAATTGATGTTTTTCATATTCATCTTGTATCCTACAACATATCTGAACTAGTTTATTAGTTCCAATAGGTTTTTGGTTAATTTCTCAGGATTTCTATGTAAAAAATCATGTCACTTGTTAATAGAGATAGTTTTTTTGTTTTTTGTTTTCAATCTGGACACTTTTTATTTTTATTTCCTTGCACTATGTTCTTGTCTAGAAACTTCACTATGATGTTGAGTAGAAGTATTCAGAACGGATGTACTTGTCTTTTTTTCTGATCTTGGAGAAGCATTCAGTCTTTCACCATTAAATATGTTGTTAACCATGGGCATTTCAAAGATGCTCTTTATGTATGAAAGTTGAGAAGTTCATGTCTATTTTTACTGTCTTGAGTATTTCTATCGTCAAAATAATGAAATTTACTAAATACTTTTCATGCACCTATTGAGATGATCATGTAGTTTTTATCCTTTATTCTATTAATCAGATATATTATATGAATTGAATGTATGTTAGACCAATTTTACACTCCCAGAATACTACATAGTCATAATGTATAATTGCTTTTGTATGTTGCTAGAATTAATTTGCAAGTACTTTGATGAAGATTTTTGTATCTGTCTGCATAAAGACTATTGATGCATGGTTTCCTTGTGAAAACTTTGTCTGATTTTGGTATCAGTGAAATACTGGTCTTGTCCAATCATTTTGGAAGTAGTCATTTCTATTTTTTGAAAGACTTTGTGAAAAATTGAGGTTAATTCTTCTTAGAATATTTCACAGAATTCATCAGCAAAGCTTTATTTGTTGGGGCTCTTTATGGTAGTTATTATTATTATTTAACAGATTCAGTTTCTTTAATATTTTTAGGTCTGTTCAGATTTTCTAGTTCCTCATTCTGGTTTGGTCATTTGCAGCTTTTGAGAAATTTGTTCATTTAATCTGAAATATCACTTTTTTGGCATACAGTTATTCATAGTATTCCTCATGAATCATTTTTATTTCATTAAGATTTATTGCCATGCTTTCTCTTTCTTTGCTAATTTTAATAATTTGGGAATTCTCTTTCTTTGTGACCACTCTCCAAAAGATTAGTCAATTTTGTTGAGCTTTCCACATAAGCAATTCTTACATTTGTTTCTTTATTAATTATTTGTTTAAAATTATGTAATCCCATTCTTATTTTGGTTATTCTGCTTCCTTTGTGTTTAGTTTTATGTTCTTTTTCTAACTTCTTAATGTGAATGGCTATGTATTGATATGAACCATATTTTCTTTTTTAAAATAGGCATTTACAACTACAGATTTCCTTGTAAGCACTCTTGGAGCTATATCATATACATTTTGGTGTGTTTTGTTTTCATTTATGTTAATCTAAAACTGTTTCTCATATAATTCCTTCCTTAACCCACTGATTATTTAGAAGTACTTAATTCCCACACATTTTTAAATTCCCCAAATTTTATTTAACTATTGATTTCCAATTTAACTTTATTCTGGTTGAAGAACATATTTTCTATGACATTAATCATTTTAAATTTATTGAGGCTAATTTTATGGCCTAACACATAGCTTATTTTGGAGACTCTGTGTACTCGAGAAGGATATGTATATATACCAATAGTTTTTGGTGGAGAGTCTCACAGATGTCTTTTAAATCTAATTTATATGTAGTATTGTTCAAGTCTTCCATTTTTTTATTCACTTTCATTTTTGAAAGTGAAAGTGAAATCTCTGGCTATTTCTAATAAATGATCATTTTCTCAATTCTATCAGTTATTTTGTCTGTTATTAATATAGTCATTCCAGTTCTTTTGTGGTTGCTCTTTGAATAGTGTATTACTTGGAATTCTCCAGAGAAAAAGAATCAATAGAATGTGTGTGTGTGTGTGTGTGTGTGTGTGTGTGTGTGTGTGTGTGTGTGTATAAAGAGATTCAGTATAAGGATTGGCTTACACGATTATGAAAGCTGGCAAGTCCCATGTTCTGCAGGCTAAAACAGCAAGGTAGAGATCAAGAAGAACCAATGGTTTAGTTCTGGTGGAGGTCTGAAAACCTGAGGGAATGATGATGAGTATAGTTCCAGTCTGAAGGCCAGCAGACTGGGGAACATCAAATATCTCAGTGAAAACACAATTATTACTGTTATCTCAGTTATCAACTCCTTAATTCTTTGCTCTTATCTGTCCTCATTTCTATTTATTCTCTCTATTAATATCTTGATATCTGGGTTTGTGGTTTAAGACCAGTCATTCTGGGGGCTCTTCATTGTTTTAGTTCCGAAGTCTGTATTCTCAGTTGTTGTCCTCCCAGGGATCTGTCTGTATGAAACCCATACTCTTTCTCTGCTTTTTCATTTGTATAGGTTTTCTTCCCCCCTCCCTTTTTTTACCCCTTCTTTAATTCTGTTGTTCAGTGATAGGTGACGAAATATTGCACAGCCATAAAGAAGGACAAAATTATGAACTTCGCAGCAACTTGGATGGACTTATCTATAATACTGAGTGATTTATCACAGAAAGAAAGAACTGAATACCATATGGTCTCACTCATAAGTATACCTTGAACAAATATACTATAAGAAAGGGGTTGACAGTAGTGGGAAATTGCCAGGGGAGGGGTGGGGCAGGATTGGCAGTAGTGAGAAACTGCCAAGGGAGGGGGGACACCTCATCAAGTGTACCTGTATAATAAACATTTGTACACCTAAACCTGAATTGTATCCCACATCTTTAAAATAAACAATAATAATAACAAAATGCGATTAAGCAGGAAGTAGTCCGTCTTTGTTCAGACTCATTCTTTTTGTTCTATTTGATTTCTTCAATGGAATGGCTGCATGAGGTCCATCCAAGTTAGGGCGAGCAATCTGCTCTATTCCATCTACTGATTTATGAGGGGAGCCCCCCCACAGAAAACAGAATTTATTTAAAAATGTGTACTTATTCTTTTATGTTTAAACTTTAGTCACCTTCAATGTACTTTCCTTTTGATGCAATACACCTAATGAAGAGGCTTTTTCCAATGTTCAGAACAGTTTTTTTGAACTCATCAATTTTGGTGATTTTTAGTGCTTCTGATGCTTTTTATCTAACCTCTTCCACATCAACAAAACGTTTTCTTATGAGGATTTTTACATCTGGAGAAGCATGATAAAAAGTTACTCAGGGTGAGATTGGGTGCATAGGGAGGATGGGCCACATGCATAGGGAGGGTGGGCCACAGATGTCATACCATTTTGGTAAAAAATGCTGAACACTCAACACAGTGTAGGCAGATATGTTCAAAAATCACCCTTAATTAAATGGGCAAACGCAGTGAAAGGATCTAAAAAAAAATTAACTGAAGCCAAACACAGCCTTTCTCAAAAATGCTAGCTGGTACATGGATGCTGATGGGTTCCTAGAACACTATCCTGTACTACAAGGGACCTGCCCTCCCAAAAGTTCCACTTTGCCCCACCCCCCCTTGTAAAGGTTATATTCATCTAAAAACAACCTTGTGGAAACATCATAGTTGTGTTTGGTAAAAGATCTGGAAACCCTGTGACCCAGATAGTTAAAATTAAATGTCACACATGCTATTTATTTCATCCTTTTACTTTCAAACTATTTGTGTCTTTGAGTCTAAAGGGGGTCTCTTATAGATAACATATAGTGAATTTGGGTGGTTATTTTTATTAGAAACCATTATGCTAATGTCTGCTTCTTGATTGAACTGTTTAGTCAAATTAAATTTAATATACTTATTAACAAAGTATAATATATTTCTAGCTTTTTCTATTTTTTCTGCATGTCTTATGTCTTTTTTGTTTTTGTGTTCATTTGTTATTGCCTTCTTTTTGATAGATATTTTCTAGTGTGCCAATTTGTTTATTTTGTTTCTTTCCTTATATTACTGAGATATTTTCCTAGTAGTTACTGTAGTGATTACAATCAGTTAACATCTTTAGTTAAAACAATCTTGTTCAGATTAGTTCCATATTAATTTTAATAGTATGGAAAATTTTGTTTCAATATAGTTTTTTCTTCCACTCTTTAATGCTCATATTGTCATAATAATTAAGCCTTTACATAACATAATCTACCAACTCAGTTTGATAATAATTAGTTTTTGTAATATATTTTAAATTAGATATGAAAAAAAGACTTAAAACCAAAACTCATTTTTACTGTGGTTTTTATTTACCTATGTAGTTACCTTTACTGATGTTTTCTGTTTCTTCATGTGGAATCAAGTTACTGTCCGGTGTCTGTTCATTTCTGCCTAAAGGACTTCTTTTAGTACTTATAATTAGCAACTAATTTCCTCATTGAATGAAAATCTGAGATATCCTAATTTGTACGTCCTTTTTTTGTTGTTGTCCTTTTATTTATGAGTCTTATACAACAACTTTATGAGGTTCTGAAAGTGAATTGTTGGTTGGAAAATGCTGTTTTAAATCCATTTTAACTGTGAAATGTTTCACAAGTTAGAATGACAAAAGCACCTACTTAAAGTCAGTGACCATATTGAACAGAAACAAATCTAGCATTGGGAGAACTTCTATGTTTTTTAAACTGATTTTCATTACTTTATTTCATCTTTAAGAACATGTCTGTGAGGAAACAGGACATCTGTGTCAATGGTAGATCAGCACTGAAGGTACTGAAAGTTAAGTAACTTTTCCTGTTGTCCAATTAGTAATTTATTTAAATTGAGTTTCTCCTCAAGATCACATGACTCTTAAGTTGTGAAATGTTTCCACTACAATGACAGACATCATTTAAGAAAATCTAGCTGTTTTTGAGAGGGGCTTTTATTTTGTGACATTGTAATAAACACATCTTTTAAAATAAGTATCTTCAGTTATTATGCTTACTGTGTTCATCATGCTTTTATGAATGCTGTATATTAACAGTAAATAAAAATAAGTGAAGAATTTCAATTTATTGAAGAATAAAAAAGAAAACAGATTTTTTTAGTTCAGGAGGAAAGTCTGCTCAATGAGATATAGTTACAAGACAATGTAGCTAAATCCTAGCATTTACTGAACATCTGTAAAATATTTGGAGATTTCCCCCTAGTTTTTAGTGAGTTAAAATCTGGTAGTTATCTCAATCTGATATTAATTAGTGGCAATTTGCTGGTAATAACCTGTGATTGTGCCTAGTGGAGGACCATAACAGAGAATGATAAAAAGGGAACTGTGCAAAAGCAGCTCTTAGATTCTGTACATGAACAGATCCCAGGGGAAAACAAGTCATTTGCTACAACAATTAGCCAAGAGTGATTACACCACAGAAAACAAATGTCTCACTTGTGTTCTATCTCTAAGAAAAATGCAAGAAAAAATAACAAGGTAATACAAGGTCTCTCACACAGAGTGTGGTTATATTGTCTTCCTACAAAGATTGAGATCTGTTCTCATCACAAAGGACAGTCACAGGGTCTCCAGTGCTCTTCTCCTGCTAATCAGCAAGGATAAAGAACATGGCAGAATGCATGAATTATTTTCATTGGGAAATTAAGCAGATTAAGATTTCAGTAAGGCAGAAAAAATAAGTGTAGGGCCTGGAGAGTGGGGGGAAAAAGAGCAAAGAAGGAATGGGGAAGGAGAAAGATGGTCTATACTAGAGAGTTCTCGTAAGTATGAGACTCTCCACACTAATGAAAAATCCAGAACTGGTTTGAGGTATTGGAGCTATTTGAAATGAGAAATGTATGACAGTATCTATAATACAAATATGACAAAGAAAAAATAGGAGGAGAGGTGGTATATTTTTGGAAATAAAAGAAAGACTTGTCTTACACAGAGAGAGAGAGAGAGAGAGAGGTCAGCTAATGTGGGTTGGGATTACTGGAAGGGGATCCTCAAGATTTATTATGTAATTGTCCACAAATGAAGACAGTGTTATATAGACTGGTCATAAACCTTAAAGGAGGTCTATAATTTTGAGACTATTTTCTGGGATATGCTTACTGATGCTTACCTGCTTACTGATGTCCACATTGACTTTAATTCACTCTGATTATGAACTGTGTATAGGAAATTGTTTCATACTGAAGACACTGTATGCTATGTCTCATTTGTAAGAAGTCTACTTTTCTCTGACCCTTTAAGCAGTCATTTTATTTACTTATTATAAGCCTCCTGACCTCCCAGATACTTTCTCCTGTCATTAGTGTTAGACCTTCAGTTTATATTTATCTCATCTATCTCAGAAGTCTTGGTCACTAGCTCTGAATACTATCTAACATCTTACCATAACTATTTCTTGTTTGTATATAGGCAGCCTCAACCTATGTACTTTCATATTGTTCACCCTTTCCTTTGGATCACACTCTCTTGGATAGAAGAAATTTAATTCTCTTTCCAACTTCAGGACACTAACCCCTAACACACAGATATTAGGCCAGCTCTGAGACTGACCAGCCCCCATCCTATTCTCATCAAAAGAAATAATGGATATAGCAGAGTTGCAGGAGGTATATAACAACACAGCTGAAGAAAGCAATAGCCTGACTTTGGAAGGAGTAGCAGTATTGTGTGGGCTTATCTCTATAGGATGAGTAGGACACTGAAAGATATCTAAAGAGAAAATGGTATTTTAGGAAGATGGACTTATTTGAATAAAGTATTCTAGATTTGGAAATGCATAGCATTTTAGGAACAATATGTAAAGAAAATATTACATACAGATACCAAGGGAGTTTTTCTGAGATTAAGTTGAAAATACAGATTAGTGTTAGAATCTGAAGTGTCTTGAATGCTATGCTAATTTTTTAAACTTTTATTATCAACAATAATAACTATGGAGAAAGAGAAGTATAACAGGGGATTGGTTTCTATAGTTAATAAATGAACCATAATTTCTTTTGTGATAGAACATTAAAGAACTGAGGATACATCATTTCTAACGTGTTTCATATGAGGTTTATGTTTAGTATGAGTATCAGAATACATGAACATCTGAAGGCAAATAGGAATTCAACTCTGAAGGTAATACAGGGGAGAGATGAATGATTTAATGATGAGCTAATGGTTTGTGCATGTGAATCCAGGGGAACCCTGGTTTCTGTAGTACAAAATCAGTTATTGTACAACTACAAATATATATTTCCTCATAATGTATTTGCCCACAGTGGTTGCCTCCTTAACATCTAAATTATCAACCTGTAATAATTGAGAAAGTGATGAAGTACAGTGTCAACTGCAATTTGATATCCCTTCTAAAAATAGATCATTTCTATACTAATTTTTTCTAGATAGAAGAAAATGAAAAATGAACTTCACTTTTTAAAGTATTTTTGAAGGTGCAACCCCTTCAGGTCTTCTCCCACTGTGGGAGCTTTTCTGTCCTCTCAATAAATGCTGCTTTCTAAATAAATAAATAAATAAATATATATATATATATATATATATATTTTGAGTTGGAGTCTCACTCTGTCGCCCAGACTGGAGTGCAGTGGCCGCTCCCGGACACTGTAACCTCGACCTGCTGGGCTCCGGCGATCCTTCCGCCTCAGCCTTCCAAGTAGCTGGAATTACAGGCATGCGCTACCACACCTGGCTGATCGAACCCGCTTAGGCAATCCACTCACCTCAGCCTCCCAAAGGTGCGGGATTACAGGCTGAGCCACCGAGCCCAGCGTAAATAAATAATAAATAACCAAATAAATAAATAAAAATAAAGTGTTATTGAAAAGTCTCCTCTTTTTAGCTTGTTGCCAGTTGTAGTTGTATTAAATTAGTTTTAAGATGTTTTTAGAAAATGTTATGGTGGAAAATGCATACCAACTTTGCTATTTTTACCTAATACACCTCTTTCTGAAAAAAGAAATTCGCAAAATCATTTCTCTTTTAAAATAATACACTGTTAATTTGTGTTTCAGGGTTACTACTTGTATGTTGATAACTTATATACTTATGAGTATAGATTTGTTTATAGTTAACTTGTTACTAGTCTTCTACCTTGAACACTTGCCCAATTTAGCATTTTGTATCCACTCATAGTAGTATAAATCTTGTGTATTTTAGGTGTAAAAAGGAGTTTGGAAGACTATATGTACACCAACATTTATTTGGAAAATAGTCACTGCTTTATTCTAAGTTGTATTTTTTCTTTCAAATCATTAATTATTCATCATATTGAAAAAGAGTCCCAAAATACAGAATGGCTTCCCATTTTCAATCTTATTCAGTACTTTTTGATATTTTGTTTTTTTGTTTGAGTTGGGTTCTTACTCTGTTGCTCAGGCTGGGATGCAGTGGTATGGTCATGGCTCATCACAGCCCCTACCTCCTGGGATCAGGAAACCCTTCTGCCTTAACCTCTCAAGTAGCTGGGACTACAGACATTTGTCACTATGCCTGGTTAATTTTTTGTAGAGCTGAGGGTTCACTATGTTGCCCAGGCTGATCTTGAACTCCTGGTCTCAGGCAGTACTCACACCTCAGCCTCCCAAAGTGCTGGTATTACAGGTGTGAACCACTGCATCTGACCTTTTGACTTATTGCCAGGGTAGTCCTTCAAATAAGATGAAGGAAAAAAGATTATCCTTAGAAATCTCTTACCCTAATTTTCGGTTCTTCTAATTCCTAGCATACTCGTTTTGGAAATTTTATTCTTCACTCTGCTCCACCATAAGAATTTTATACTTTATTTCCTATTTCCTCAGGACTGTATGCTGGGTTAAGGTAGCCACTTGTCAATAGAGATGGTATACAAATATATGATACACTTTCTTAATCGTATTTTTAAGGTTTATATGAAATATGAATTAATTTAATTGGTTTGCTCTTGCATGCTTAAATGGTTTCCATATTACTTATCCATTTTTTCTTATACTGTCTTCAGAGTATAAAAAGTATTTTTTGTAACAGCTTGGGAATCATGTGAAAGTCATCAGAAAAAAATAGTATATATCTATATTAATATACCATATATATATATCTATCTAAGCACAATAATTAGCACATGTAAGACAAAATATGATTTTTTTGCTGTCTACTCTGCTCAGCATTTGGAAAGTACTTGTAAAAATAATACAACATTACTAAGTACATTATTCATAGAAAACTACACAGAGTGGAAGAGCTATCTGGGTATAAAGCACTCATACATTCCCAGTACTTCTGAAACACATAGAGCAAAATACATTGGAACTGAAAGTTTTAACTAGGAGGGCCAATCCAAAGTGCATATTTTTTTCAAAATTCTGAAATGGAAATATTGCCACTAATTAAAATGTGATGAATTTTGTTTCTCAAAGTTTTACTAATAAGAAAGATTTTGATCAAATTATTCTCTTGACTTACTCTTGGCAGTGAGTTTTACTTAATGACATTGTCATACCTATAAGTTAAATTAATTTTAGATGTATGAGGAAAAATTCTGAATGGATTTTTTCAATAGCAGTGAAATATTAATAAAAGTAGGCTCAATTTTTTAAGCCAAAGAATTATAGAAGAGTATTTATTGATCTATTCCCTTTAAAATTTTTTGAAATTTGATTTGTTTCTCTACTTTCTGTGATCATAGGAGTAATTTTGTTTCCAGGAAGACCCGTGTAGGGCAAAAAGAAATTCCAAATTAAATGTAGATTCTAAGTAATCAGTTGTAGTTTTCTTAATCATATTTTGATGATTTATGTAAAATATAAATTAATTTAATTGGTTTGCTCTTACTTGCTTAAATGATTTCTGTATTACTTATTCATTTTTTCTTATACCATCTTCATATTATGAAAAGTATTTGTTGTAACCTTGTAAAAGCCCCTCAGAACAAAATAGTCACTGTTGCTTTTTCTTTTCTTTCCTTTTCTTTTTTACATATATCTGAGAATACCTTTTATGGTAAGTTACTAAACAGCTGATTAGATTGAGTAGCTACCAGGTAGATCTAAGCAATTCCCTCTCCCCTTCTCAGGAAGTCTTTCTTTGATTTCTTTTGACCAGTCAAGGAAAGTTAATAGATTTTTGTCTGCATATGTTCTCTACTTTATCACATCTCTGATAAATGTTTTGATCATTAGTATTGACAGAATAGGTTGTAGATATTAACTAGACTCTACATCAGAGGGCAGATGCAGGGAAATTATTTATTTTCTGAATGTATATTACATCTTTTCCCTGAAGTAATTTTACATCCCTGGAGTATTTCTTATCATTGCGAGCTATTTCCATATGTGCTGAACACTGAAATTTGCGCAGAAATGAAAAGTATCTGAAGAAATAAATGATTTTTTAAAAATATTATATAGGTGCCATACTTGAATATTATTCTTAATCCAAATTAATCATTAAATAAATTTTTTTCACAATGCTAATGAGGAAGAAAAATGATCAATAAAAGTACTTTGAGTCTCAAAAGAGTATTGTGCTTTTACTAAAACCGTATATTCAGTAATGTAAAAAGTAATGAATATGTTAGCACATGGCTATCAGTCAATATTTTTAAACTTATATTTATATGACATTTATATAATATGTAAATGTTATGATTAATTAATTTGTGATTAGAAAATAAAGTAAGTTTCTGTTTTAGTTTAATCACTAATGCATGATTTAAGATTGTACAGATAATTTATTAAAGTTAATTCCAGTACATTATATAATTACAAGCAAAAAAAAAGAAACAATGAATAAACAACCCAATTGTTAGTTTTTGTAAGTTTTCTGATGGCATTTGTTTTTAACTTTTATCACATATTTCCACTCTTTCTATACTTTGCACATATTTCATTGAACTTTAATTTAACAAATATGTAGATTGTCCATTGATTCATACATTGAAAGGATAGCTGGTGATTTTCTATATTTAACTTGAAAACCTGCCATTTCACTAAAAGATAATGCTATAAAAATCACTTTAAAAAATCTATTCAAGGTAATGTATAACTCAAAGTAACAGCTATTTCCATGCTATCTAAATCCCCACTTATTCTTCAATAAAAATGAAATCAAATCAGCTTAGAAAATATACTATGTCCTTTACTTAATTCTTGTATTCAACTTGAGTTTAGTATGTTTCATACCAGACAAGTTGTAATAATGTGGCATTACAAAAGAAATTAAAATTGTGCAAAATGTGTATCATTCATTTCCTAGATAAGCTGATTGTCAAATATTGAACCATTTTTTTCCCTTTCATTTCTGGATTCTCATCCCATACCACTATGAGGAAAACAAACAAAAAACAAACAAAGAAATGAAGTTTGCAATTACAAACTTGTATTTTTGTTCAAAATATTTTATTCATTTAATAACAAAATTACACTTATTTATTGAAGAGGTACTGAGGACTTTATGAGGCTCTAAATATATTAAAAGGTTAATTAAGATATTTCCTATTTAATGTATACAGGTATTAATTAAACTAAAACATTGTCAAAAGTAAGAGGCAGACCAAATCAAGGAAATTCTGCTTTAATCCAAAAGAGAGGGCATATTTAATTAAATAAATTGTTTAAAAGTTAATCGTTGTAGAATTTACCTATTCATAATATGTATCTGATAGTAATCACCATGTAAAATGATAATTGTCCTTATACCTAAAATAAACCATGAATGTTATAATATGGTTGTTAGAGTTTTTATAAGCCACATGAAATTGGCTTATCATGTAATTTCAATTTAATGAGGTCTTCATTTTGTTTGTTTCTGGAATTTAATGGTCAAGGAACAAAGAAAAATATAATAAAATATGAAAATATAACACAAACTTACTAAATCTTTGAAAAGTAAGCATTCAGTGGAAGGGAAAAGCACTTTCTTACAGATGTCAAGTGTGATACTAAATTGTTACTTTATGTTTTATTCCATTCCTGTTGCTATAAATTATAATGGGTAATTTATAAAAAATAGAAATTCTTTGCTTATAGTTCTTAGGACTGGGAAGTCCAAGATCAAAGTATTAGTAGCTTCAGTGTCTGGTGAAGTCTTTCTCTCTGCTTCCAAAATGGCACCTTCTTACTGTGTCCTCACAAGGCATAAGAGGGAAATTATCTTTTCCCCACATCTCTTTTATAAAAGCATGACCCCATTAATGAGATTTCTGACCTAATCACCTCCTAGTCATGACCTAATCATCTTCTTAATTAAGGCCCCAAATCTTAATACTATAAAATTGGGATTTGTGCTTTAGCATATGGATTTTCAGAGCATACCACATTCTGCCATATCAAAGTCATCTGATTAACAAGGTTTCATAGAGTTTATAATATAGCAAAGAACATAAGTTTAAAGCACCAATGGCAAATGGATTCGCAACAGTACAAAAGGTGTTTACAAAGTAGAACACCATTTGTCCCAAATGAATGACACAGATAAGAAGTAGAAGTTTAGGAAGTTTGGTTGTGGTGGTTAATCAAGGCTCCAAGGAAGTAGTATTGCAGGCTTTCCCTCTTTATTTCTACTGAAAGTTAAAATAATACATATTTGGTTTTAAAACTTCTTTCACCTACCAAGTACCTCTTGTTATTGTCTATTTTCTATTTCATCTATTTTCTGTGTCTAGCTTATCTCTTCTATTATCTCTCCTAACTTAGCATAGATCCTATGATAGAAAATATTTTGCCTTAGGAAAATCTAGGAAATTATTTATTTCCAAAATATTTAAGTCAACGTCAAGTAACAGCCAATCAGAGTATCTTATCACTGTGCTATAACTAATGTTCTTAAACAGAATTGAGAATTTTAAGACAAAAGTCAAAAAGCTTAGCTATAAACCTTAAATGAAATCTCAGGAAATCAGCTGAAATATCACTGGACCTCATACTTGAAGGGATTTTGTATTTTTACCTGAAGTAATACATTATGAGGGAAAGGTTTAAACTATCATTTTTGGACTATCTTTTTTTTTTTTTTTTTGAGTAAGAGTCTGACTCTGTCACACAGGCTGGAGTGCAGTAGCAGGCTCACCACCACTGTAGCCTTGACTTTCTGGGCTCAGGTGTTCCTTTCTCCTTAGTTTTCCAAGTAGATGGAACTGCAGGCATGCACCATCACACCTGGGTAATTTTTTTCAAATTTATTTACTGTAGAGATGCAGTCTTGACAAGTTGTCCAGGCTGGTCTCGAAGTTGGGGGCTCAAACAACCCTCTGGCCTCCGCCTCCCAAAGTGCTGGGATCATAGGCATGAGCCACTGTGCCTAGCTGGACTAACTTTAACAATACAATTTAATACAATTCTAACTAGATGCAAAGGGATTAAGAATGCTCCCACTAGCCGGGCTCGGTGGCTCAGCCTGTAATCCCGCGCCTTTGGGAGGCTGAGGTGAGTGGATTGCCTGAGCCCGCGGGTTCGAGACCCGCCTGGGCAGCGAGACCTCATCTCTACAATAAATCAAAAAATCAGCCGGGCGTGGTAGCGCATGCCTGTAATTCCGGCTACTCGGAAGGCTGAGGCGGAAGGATCGCCGGAGCCCAGCAGGTCGAGGCTGCGGTGGCTGGGAGCGGCCACTGCACTCCAGTCTGGGCGACTGAGTGAGACTCCAACTCAAAAAAAAAAAAAAAAAAAAAAGAATGCTCCCACTTAGATAGATAATTCTATGATTCTCTCATGGTTTGGAATTACTCCTCTAGCTTTAAATATAGTCTGACTAGTTACTACACAGAGAACAAGTCTCGTTGATTATTATTTCATCTGCACTATCAGGTAATTATGATATACACTTAAGGCAACTGAAATCATTTCTAAATTGAGAATAAGTAAAGGTTAAAAAAAAGACAAACTAATTTTGCAAGGTAAAAATCTGTACAACCAGTGGACATATTTATTGTTAGCATATCTTATCCTTTCCAACAGTGTTAATATTAAATGTGCATCTTTATTTGTGGAGGTTTCCCATAAAGACATTAATGATAAAATATGAAAGTGTTGATTACTATTAAGAGAAATATGCATTAAAATTTACTTTGTAAATCACCTTGCTGAAATTCTGATTATGTTATTACCTCAATTATTTTAATTTTAAGCTAATCTTTGCAGGGTTGATTTTTGATCATTCATTCAGGAAACATTGAATGTTATATATTTGGTAATCAAAAGATTAATGCATATAAATATAGTCAGGTTAATGCAGGGACAATAAGTTATCTTTTGGATAATTTAATCAATATATACCTGAAACCAGATTAATTCTGCCTCACCACTTCCCCCTCACTGCAATAATTACTTTAGATCACTTTATAGCATAATCTCATCTTTCCTTCTAATTTTAGTGACACAAGTTTGAAAATATGAATCATTTAATATGTATAAGTTAGACAAATTTTTCCCATTTTACAGATACTAGAGTCTAATTCTCTGTAGTATAAAATAAGCCATAGAACTTTATATTATTATAGAATGCATATATACTTTGAAAACAGCTTTGAATGTGTTTCATCCAGCCTCTTGAAGTTTGCTGGAGTTTCTTCTTTATCTTCCCCCTTGGAGATTGTGATGGTATAGGGAGGTTAATTTAGGTAGTTGAAATATGGATAAAAGAAAAGTGAATGAGAATAGGTTTAGAGGACAAATAACTCTTCCTCTCAATTTTGCAGAAGCCTGGCTATGATTATTGGTATAAGCCAGGATAAATCAAATAATCAAATATAAAAATTGCAGTGCCTTTAAAATAAATTGCTGGGCATTTGAATTTGAGAGGCCCTTTTGTTTGATTTAATGTAGTTTACTTCTGTGTCTATATAAAGAAAGATGAAGAAATACAACCTTCTTTGAAAGTTCTTTATCTCACCATTTTCCAATTAGTAATTTTGAGATGACTCTTAAAAATAAGTTAAAATTATTTATTCATATGGTTTTCAATATACTATGGTTGTTTTTATTGTAGCATTGAAATGTTAGAAGGGTCCTTAATAAGACATGTAGTTTATGTATCTGCCTGTTGCAGGAATGTGTCTAAACCAAACTGAAAAAATAATTGCAAATAGATATGTGAATCATTTTCCCCTTGAGACTCTGTTTCATATAAAAAGTGACTTTCTTTGAGCTACTTTTCTATTTAAAATGCTCTGGTATCTGTAGGTTATCTTTAGGGCTAAAACCAAACTTATTGGCTAATATTCCATTTAAGATGACCACAATCTATATCCAGTAGCTTTTTAAAAACTTTTAAAAATTTGAAATAATTTCTCAGTAGTCACTATCATTGCTTGTTTGTGTTTCTTCCAAATTGCTAGGCATACTGCATGATCACAGTCTCTTAAATTTTCTACATATATATTTGTCTCTATTATTTTGCTCACATTGATTTTCCTAGTAAAATTCCTTCAGTTCACTTCCTTTCCTGTCTAAATCATAAGTTTTAAATGTCTATTAAATTTTGCCTTCTTAGACTCTTCCAGTCATATTCTGTTGCACAGTCCTTCAAAGTCAGGTTACATAAATGTGAAACCCCACTGTGACACTTACTAGCTTCATGTCCATGGTCAATTCATGAAAAATCTTTTTACTATATATTTATTTATCATAATTGGAGATAGTAATAGATATCATATGGCATTGTCATGAAGATTAAATGAGCTAATATTTGGAAAAAATAAACATGCTACAAGTATTGCTGGTGTTCCAGATATTATTATTGTTGTTGTTAGACTATGTGACAACATATTATTGTCATATATGATTCCTTAGCTGTAGTAATCTAATCTTTCATATGTAAAGGACATATCTTTTTAACTAAATTTTAGACTCTTCAAGACAAAGTAAAATATGTGGGATAATTTCTTGATAACCAATATTACTTTTCACATTGCATAGTAGAACTTTAAGAAAATTTGCTCAGTCAATATGTGAAATTATAAATGAAAGAACAAGAAAATAAATGAATTCAACATTGAACATTCTTGTATTCCCATTTTTTCTTATAGATTAATCATATTTCTTAAAATCACTTTTTCTTTGGATATAGCCATTTATAAAGATTTTATTTTGTTAATTTTTATAAACTCTACTTCAATACAGTCATCCTCTGACTGAATATCTTAATAGGGCATATTCTAAACTAGACTCCCATTTATTCTCTGGTGGAAAAATACAAACAGGAATTTAAGCCTGGCTTTGGCCAGACCTTGCATCACCCACCTTCCCCCTGCCCCCACCAGTCTTGGAGTCACCTAAGGGTTCCTAGTCAAGAAGGGGACACACTGCATCATCTTAAACTAGCCCAGCCCTGCCATGGATCACCCATGATTTGCTACATCCATGTAAGGTGAGCTTCAGTCTGGGCACTTGAGTACTCACACGTGCAACCTATTGAATGCCAGGGGCTTTCCTCCCACTCCCTCTCCTTGCTTTAGGCACACTCACAACGTTATGCGGGCTCCATTTCCTTGTGAAACCTACTAAGTAATGACACTGCTTTTATTTTATTTTTTTCCCCTGAAGTGCTGGATTAACTCTGACAGAGGGGTTTTATGGCCAAAGCCTACCTACTCCTACCCCAAAGAGAAAATGAACAGAACATCTCTCAGAGTGGGCTTGTGCTGACCAGCATCTGAGCTCAGAGCTTGTTCTTAGTGGTTTTTTTTCCTAGCACTTGGTTGGGTAATGGCCACCTCCTAGTCCCTCCACCCCACAGCTCCCGAGGAGGATCCTTACCTAGAGGAACATCAGGCAGATCCTGCTAGGTCAGGCTGTGGAACTTCTGAAAAGTTGGTCTGGGCATCATGCTTTTAGAGAAGTCCCTGGGAGACTGGGCACATCCAGTCATGGTATTGCTTTTCCCCTCTCTGTGATAGTAAGTTCTGAAATGATGTAAGTACTGGAACTACTGTAGGGCTATGGGTCAGACACTGACAGAGACTGTAGGACATTCTAGGATATGAAGGAATGTATCGTGTTGCTGGGCAGCAAATTAACCACCTTGACAAAACAGTTTAGAAGGACTCCAAGGGAGTAGAATATAGGCCAGGCAGCCTGCTGACTGCAGATGCTGCCTCACCACCTGCCTACATAAGTACTTCCTGGTTCTGGATGGGCCCTGGGAAGCTCAAGCCAGTAATCAAGGGACAGGGCATTGCTGTATTCACCTTGAAGTTCTTATGTGGAGAGACAGAGCAGAGACCACAGATGAAACCAAAATGGAAATGGGGCCAGGTTGAAAGATGGTCTCACTTTGTCTCCCAGGCTAAATTGCAGTGGCTCGATGATTTTAGTCCAGCCTCAAAATCCTGAAATCAAAGAATCCTCCAGTTCCAGACTCCAAAGTAGCTAGGACTACAAGCATGCACTGTGTGGCATATGGCTCTCCATCATACTTCTGGCCTAGCTCTTCCCCATTAAGAAACAAACTCTTGGGTTGCCAGACAGAGGTTTAGATTTTAAGCTGAGGTCAAAAAGGGACATTTAACTGGCCAAGGGTGAGGGATGGTAGGGATGCTTAACTTTCTGACTTAGGTGAGGAGAAAGAAGGACTGCAACTCTGAGTGTCTCTTGACCATCTCTACCCTAGAGCTGGAGTCACTTCTCTGCTATGACAACATAGCTGGGATCCAATTTTTTGACTGTCCATCAAAAGCAATGTCAACAGCAGAGCCAAGCATATTTTGTGGGAGGAGGGGAATCCTACCCAGATTCAGATGGGGAGCTCTCCTGCTGTTCTCACACAACCATAATGGTTTATGTTTCTTTCCCTTCAACCTTTATTTCCTGCGACAGAAGAGGATGTGGGTCTCCTGCAGATAGCTGGAATCTCCTTGGTCATTAAAGTATATTGTTCACCCCATCCCAGCAGGAGCTTAACTTAGGACTTGCCTGGCCCTGCACATGTGTTGAGTGTGCTGTGTTTGTGCATGTGAGGGGGCCTGTCCCTATGGGGCACGTGTAAGTTCTGCTGCTGGATCAGGCTACTTGGTCCAGGTTTACTGCATAAAGTCTGGAGCTTGATTGGGTTTTGGCTATCCTTCCTGCAGCCCAAAGAATTTCCTTCTAGTGGTTGCTATAGCTGTCTCACTGGAGCAGTGCCCCTTGAAGTTTGAGGATTTGAACAAAGACCTGGAAGGAGTGGCTTGTTAATGAACAGTTCAGAGGACAGAGGGTGAATGTTTTCGTTATGGAGGCCTTTCCCTGAATGCTGCTTCTTTTCTCTCAAGTGATGAACTCAGCTTTCAGGGTTTCCATCTCATTTTTATACCTTCTTCCCAACATAATAGCCTGACTTTAATGTAGAAACAAATTATACATATATATGTATTATATACATTTATATGTATACATATATGTATATACGTATAGATATTTTTTAAAAAACTCTACTGCAGATGATTTCCCTTTGTGTAATACATATAAGTATAAATTAAGTGAAAGGTAAATATGTATATATGTTAACTTGAGGGTTTTAACAGCATTATTAAATAAACTCTTTTAAATTTTAACAATTATTTATATCTAGAATAAGAGTTATTGTTTATAAGAGTTATTGTATTACATAGGGTGAGAAAGAATTTTACTTATTTGCAATAATATAAGCTTTACATATTTATTTAACCAATTTATGATATTAATAAAGTATGATATTTGGTGAAATTTATATTAATTTAACAAAAAATTAACCTTTAGGAATACTTTGAAATTTTTCTTCAAGTTATTTGTACTGGAGAGCAGGCAGTCATAGAACCGGATGTGCTGAAAGAGAAAAGGTTATGGTGGAGGTTGGGAAAGAAGAGGTGAGGAGGAGGGAATAAAATCTCACAACACAAAAAATAAAACACAGCAAGAAGAATCACAGTCTTCTTTCACTGGGAGGTATCCTCAGTTGGCTCAAAGTTATTAGCAGCAATTGTATGTCTTTTGGGAACATAAGCATTGCCTCCTGCTCTGTGAAGTTATTTCTGCTTATTACTATATATTTTTCAGTTGTAAAATCAAGAAACAAAATTTTAAGAATAACTGGAAATGTGTTAACAAATATAAGAAGGAACAGTGAAAAGCTACTATCTGATAGTGCTTGTTTTCTGTTGATTGAATTTTCAAGGGGATATTTGAGTTGAGGTGTTTGTCATATTAAACCTTATAATAAAGTTTGAAGTTTGAACTTTAGATCATATACATGTATTAACTTTATAAAACATAAACATAATGTCTGTGCAAAACCAAAATACGGAATTGAACAAGACATGCTGGGTACTTAAATAAGCAAGATCACATGAAGCTGAAAGCATTGTTGGTAACTTCTTAACCTTGACCTTTCCCTTTTGTACTTTCTTCTCTTTGTTCCTTTACAAACCAATTTTCTCACTCTTCCTTCTTTTAGTCACAATTTAGAATATTAACTCATATCAACATAAATGTATGTTTATGTATGTTTTTCTAAAATTTTGTTTCTTGATTTTACAACTAAAAAATATATAGTAATAAGCAGACATGTCTGAATTTTCAGGAGGATCATGGTTTCAGCACAAAAAGTTTGACAAATTCAAGACATCAAATAGCTGGGGATAGTGAAGATTTCAAGGTGAATGAATTAAACTTTGTAAGAATAAACACTGTCATTAAAAATTTATGACTACTTATGTTAGGCATAACATACTTATATTAAACAAACTTTAATAATTGCCTAAGTCAAACTTTCTGGCAACTTTTGAATCTATGAAGAATTTATTGACTTCTGATTATTTTGACATGTGGTAGCTACACACATTCATAATCTTTAGAAGTTAAACTTGTAATTATATTGTGTTTGGCTGCCAAAAATTCAACATTGTGAGAGACAAAAACAGACAGAGATAGAGATGGGCAGACAAATGTAAGAATACAAAGTTGAATTCTATCTGTTTGCCACTGTAGATCCAATCTCCACCTTTGTCTTCTCTGCCCTGTGCGCTAGGAGTTTGGAGAAGTTTGACTTACCACTCATCGTGATGAGAACACTCATCAGTGGGCTCCCTTGCCCTCTCGCTTCTAACTGATTTCCACTAAGAGGAACAAGGACAGGAGGTTGGAGGGAGCAAGGAGAGTAATTTGGGAATTTTTATTGCCATGACCCCCAATCTGAAACTCAGCTTTCTGGCTCTTTACCTTGACCAAAGGTCTCAGTTCCTGTTATGTATCCCTGTCAATAAAATCCTTTTTGTCACCAGGTTCCAGTAACTACTTACTCCCTTCTTATCAAAGAATGTTAAAAGGGCCTCACTGTAAGGGCCTCACTGTTAGTACCCCTGAGATTCTGCACTACCTCTTATGGTTTCCTATGTTTTCCTTGTATATTTGTAAATACTAGTTCCTTTTTACAGTCCTTCTGAAAACTATCCATCTGTTTTCTCCTGAAATCTTAAGTACAGTAGATGAATAGAGAGTTCTTCATCATTAGAATCCCTGGTTCTAGTGGGATTTTATTTTTAATCCCTGATTATGTTATACCTGGTGATGCTTCCATTTTTTAATACACTTATCTTTAATTTGATTACTGTATATGTTAATAATTATAGCACTAAGAAGAATAGTTAATTATCACTATGTATTTATTAGATTTCAGGCATTGTAGCCAAGGCTCCAGTTCATGAGCTTGCAGAAGCCCTGTGAAGTAGGCACTTCAATTATATCCTGTGAAAAATGAAGATATTAAGACTTGTGGAGGTCAAGTCATTTTTCCAAAGTGACACAGCTGGTACAGTAAGTGGTGCAAATAAGTGAGGTTTAAACCAGGGTTGCAGGACTCTGTGCTTTCAACCAATATATAGTGTTGTGTAGTACTGATATAATTCACTGAATAAATTTAGCCCCAGACATAAGAAAACTGATTAGAAAAAAAAAAAGACATTTAGCACATTGTAGTTGCCAACTATAGATGCCATTTATATGTTAAAAATTTCATGTGAATTGAACTAGAATGATAGTTTAAAAAAATAGAGATTTGAAAAATTTTTAAAAAAGAAATGTGAGACAATGTGTGTTACTCTGATAAAGCACACATAAATAGCCTGAAACTTTTAAAATTTGAAGGACTATACCTAACACTTTAAAAAAATCTTCTATGTATAACTTGATATTTATAACTTCTATGTATAACTACCTGATGATCTGCTGTCATATAAAGTGTGGTGATGTTTTTGTAAATAATTACATAAAGTAAAAATGAATAATAAAATTTTAGAACCTATAGCAAATAACTAATACACCTATATGGGAGTGCAGATTATACACATATTTTTGCATAAAACTTCATTGTATTTTCTTTGTATTCATCCTATCAAATACAAAAAAATCATAGGCAAAATTGTGAGTTGATATCCTTTCTCATGTAGCCAAAACAGGGCTTGCCCTGGTTGTACATTCTTTAATTTTACTTTTTGAATGTAGGCATGAGAGGAAGCAATAATTCACATGATTGTTATATTTGACTGAATTGATTATATTCACATGAACACTGGTTAGGTTTAAAAATAACAGTTCTTAAAGACACTGAATAGTATTTGTATGAGACATATTAATTGGTACAGCCATAATTCAATCATGTAGGAAGCTTAGTAGTTAAAACAAATGTTTAATTTGTTTCATTTACTCTAATGAGGAAAATGCTTTTCTTATGAATGACATTTATGTGTGAAGAATGAACGAAAAGATAAACTTTATATATGGTACAAACCAAATAATTTTCATACTTAATTTTAAGTTTAGAATCATTAAAAGAGGGAAAATAAATGATATTCTCAACTTTTCAGATAATTTTAAAAAACTAAGCTGCTTATTAATTACACTACATGAATGAGCTTTTCACATTTGCAAGCATCAGTCATATATCAGTATCAGTTTGTAGCCAAACAATTAAAAATGAAATTTTTTTTCAAGGAGAATAAATTAAAAAAACAAGCAACATCAATAATAATAAAACTACTCAGTACTGGAAGAAGCTGGGAAGACTTCCTGTCTCTCAGACTTAGGAAAAACAAGGAAACCATAAAAAATTCAAGACTGTAGACGTAGAGGGGCATGTCTGCTTCAAACAACAGGACTGCTTATGCTTCTATTCCTTGCTTTTCCCTTCTCCCTGCTCCACACAATTCTCCATACAAACATGCATTTTAGTTGTGCAAATTATACATATGTATGTATGTAAATAGATAAGCAGGCAGGCAGACAGACAGATAGATAATATACTTCAGTGCCTTCTGAATTATGGATTCCATCATCATGGTTCTCCCTGTGGAACCGTTGTGGAGATGAATTAAGAAGTTCATAAGTGCATTTTTTCTAATTCTAAGCAACAGCAAGTTGAATTATGAAGGCTGATAAGAATTTGTCCTATTTCAAACTCTCCAGGAATAGTCTAAAATTCTTAGTGTAGCCTATTCTCATTCTTAAATAACCTTTACTATATTGACTGTCTATTATTTTTAAACTCGGCATAGTGAAACTTCAGTTCGTCTTCTCTTGTTCTGTTAGCATAACTGAAAGATAGCCAATCACTATTTTCTTTCTAAAGGTCCTTCCAGTTTAGTTTATATTTATATAATTGCTTTTTTGCATTTTCAAAATAGAACAGTCCAATTGTCTTAGTTAATTATGTGGCATTTTCACTTTTTTTTTTTTTTTTTTTTTGAGTTGGAGTCTCACTTGGTCGCCCAGACTGGAGTGCAGTGGCCGCTCCCGGCCACCGCAGCCTCGACCTGCTGGGCTCCGGCGATCTTTCCGCCTCAGCCCTCCAAGTAGCCGGAATTACAGGCATACGCTACCACACCTGGCTGATTTTTTTATTTATTGTAGAGATGACGTCTCGCTGCCCAGGCGGGTCTCGAACCCACGGGCTCAGGCAATCCATTCACCTCAGCCACCCAAAGGCGCGGGGTTACAGGCTGAGCCACCGAGCCCGGCTGCATTTTCACTTAGTCTCTAGTTGTAACTCTTTGTGTTATTCATATCTTTATTGGTGGCATCAAGAATTCATATGTTGTGCTTTTCCTAATACATTGAATTATTTCACTTGTATTTGATGAGTAGTTTCTGTTTTCACATTAACTTTCTATCCAAACCAAGAACTTTCTAAAATGTTTTAATACTTATTTTCATCCATTGTGTAGTTGTTATTTTCTCCTAAGAAACTTATACAGTACTTGTGTTATTAACGTGCTCTATTCAGTTACCAAATTTTTTAAAAGTCAATCAACTTTTTTCTAATGTTTCTCATACCCATTTTTCTCTAAAAATGCTTTTTAAAATGTTGCTCTTTTACTGGGTTTTCAATCTTTATTAACTTATATAAATCAATCTTAAGCTTTATTCTATTTGTGATCAGTCTATTTTTCTATCCATTTATCTATCATTATCTTTATCATCTACCTCTGTACTGCCTTTCCTCTACTTATAACTACATCTTTTTCACTTTCCAAATTATTCATTCTGTTATTAAAGGTTATTAGTACACAGCTTATTGAATTGACTTGTTAATATCCACAAAGTAACTTGCACTAATTTTGATTGAGATTGCATTAAATCTATAGATCAGATTGGGACAAAGTGACATTTTGAAAATATTGAGTTTTCCTATCTATTAACATGGAATATCTCTCCATGTATTAGTTTTTTGATATCTTTCATCCCAGTTTTGTAGTTTGCCTCTATAGATTTTCTATAAAAAATTATATCTAAGTATTTTTTGTGGATGCTTATATAAATGATAATGTGTTGCTAATTTCAAATTTTACTTGTTCATGGTTTACTTGTTTGTTGGAGAATGATTGATTTTTGTGCTTATATCCTACAACCTCATTATAATTATTTATTTGTTCTACAAGTTGGTTTTATTTAGTTATTGTTTATTCTTTTAGACTTTCTCCACAGACAATCATGTCATCTGTGAACAAAAGCAAATTTATTTATTTCTTCCCAATCTGTGTAACACTTAAAAAATGTTCTCTTCTTATTGCATTAGCTAGGACATCCAGTACAATGTCAAAAAACAATAGTAAGAAATAACATTATTGGCTTGTTCCTGATCTTAGTGAAAAAACTTATTGAAACTTGGTGAAAAAAAGTTTCTTATCGTTAAGTATGATCTTAGTTGTATATTATTTTGCTGCTGGTCTTTATCATGTCGAGTAAGTTATCCTATTCCTAGTTTACTGAACATTTGTATCATAATTGGGTGTTGAATATTGTCAAATACTTTTTCTACATGGATTGATAAGATTATGTAATTTTTCTTTCCTTGGCTGCTGAGCTGATGATTGCACTAATAGATTTTGAAGAGTTGAACCAGCTTTGTATGCCTGGAATAAATTATACTTGGTGTGGCATATAATTATTTTAATACATTGTTAGATTTCAGCTGCTAATAATTTACATCTATGTTTGAGAGAGATGTAGGGTTATAGTTCACTTTCATTGAAATGTCTTGGCTTGGTTTTGCTATTAGGGTAAAATGTCTTGGTTTGGTTTGGCTGTTACTCTTTCTGCTTTGACATTTTGAAAGAGAGTGTAGATAGATAGTATAATTTCTTCCCTAAAAGTTTGGTAGGACTAAACAGTAAACCCATCTAGACATGGTGCTCTATTTTATGGAAGTTTATTTAATTTTTAAAAATAAATATAGACCTATTCAGATAGTGTAATTCTTCTTGTGTAAGTTTTAATGGATTTTGTCTTAAAGGAATTGATCCACTTTATCCAGGTTCACAAATATGGGCATAGATGTGTGCTTAATATTCCTCAATCATCATTTTTACATTCATGGAATCTGTAATTATGTATCCTCTTCATTTCTGATATCAATAATTTGTGTTTTCCCACTTTTTTTATCAACCTGGTTAGAGGCCTATTAATTTTATTGATTTTTTTCAAAGAACCAGTTTTTAATTGGTTGATCTCTATTGATTTCTTGTTTGTAATTGCATTGATTTGTGCTCGAATGTTATTTTTTATTCTGTTTATTTTGGATTTAATTTGATCTTATTTTTCTAGTTTCTTGTGAAAGCTTATATAATTGATTCTTTAAATATTTTAATATATGCATTCAGTGCTGTAAAGGCCTTGACCAGCACTGCTTTCTCTACATCCCACAAATTTTGGTTAGTTATATTTTCATTTTTGTTTAATGCAAAATAAATTTAAAATTTATCCTGAGATTTCCTTTTTTACCCACATGTTATTTGTAAGTGTGTTGTTTAAACTCCAAGTATTTTGGAATTTTCTAGCTATCCTTTGTTACTGATTTCTATTTTAAATTTATTGTGGTCTGAGAGTAGACCATTGTATAATTTATATTATTTAAATGTGTTTAAGTGTGTTTAATTACCCAGTTATGTTTTATCTCAGTGGATGTTCTATGTACACTTGAGAAAAATGTATAATCTGCTGTTGTTGGATGAAGTAGTTTACAGATGTCAACTATATCCAGTTGATTGATGGTGCTACTAAGTTCAACTCAGTATTTACTGATTTTCTGCTGCAGTATCTGTACATTTTTAATAGAAAAATGTTAAATTATCCTCCTGTAATAATGGATTCATCTATTTCTCCTTGCAATTCTGTGAGTTTTTTTCTCACATATTTTGATGTGTTGTTGTTAAGCATATACATATTAAAGATTATTATAGTTTCTTGGAGAATTGGCCCCTTTGTCATGACATAATGCCCCTTTTGCTCTGAGGTTGGCTCTGTCTGAAACTAACATAGCTATCCTCACTTCCTTTTAATTAATGTTAGCATGGTATATCTTTCTACTTCTGTTTGCTTTTCATCTATATGTGTCTCTATATTTCAAATAATTTTCTTGTAGACAACATATATTTGGGTCTTTGTTTTTTGATCCACTCTGACAATCTGGTCTTTAAATTGTTATATTTAGACTTTCAACACTCAAATTGTTTAATGACATAGTTGTACTAATATCTACCATATTTATTTTTACTTATATTTGTTGCTCTCATTCTTCCTATTTTTGTGATCCACACTTTTTCTGCCTTTTATGGATTAAATTGAGCATTGTATATTGTTCCATTTTCCTGTCTTTATTTTAGGATATCAATTAACTTTTCTTACTTTCTTAATGGTTGTACTAAAATTTGCAATATACATTGAAAACAAATCCAAATCCACCTTCAAATATCTCTATAGCACTTCACAGGTAGTGCAAATACTTTTTCATAACAAAATATTTGTAATTCCTTTTTCTACCATTTATGTCATTAATATATAATCATATGCACACATATCAAACAAATTGTTGGTATTATTTTGAACAAACTGTTAAGTGTTATATCAGTTAAGACTATGAGGATTGGGGGCAAGATGATGTCAGATCCAGTCAGAGTGTGAGAATCTCTGCATGGGTGAATACATAAAAGAAATAATCTGTGGCTGTTTGTGTGTACGAGTGGGTGAGCTAATGTCCAACTGAGGGGAGACATGGTATCAAGATCCCAGGGTCCCCCTGCAGAAACTACTACAGTTTGCCACTGCTCTGAATTCAGCACCCACTGTGCACAGAAGGATCCACCATGTCCGGAACATCTCTCCAGAAAAGGTAAAAGAGATCAGTTAGCACCTGGCTAACACCACCTCCTGTGACAAACAGGCCAGACACTGGCCGCAGGGACCATGAAGAAAGCACAGGGAGAAAATCTGCAATTGAGCCTCCCGGAGGGAAAAAACCCGAACACCACCATTTTCTCTGTCTCGGGACTGGATAGAGAACGGCTTTATCTCATTCAATTCTGATCTGCCTGCATCCTGAGATTGAGGGGTGATCTCTGCACCTTTCTGAAACCAACCATCATTCACCCAGAGAGGATACTCCAAGTGCATGATACTGGTGAGACAGATGCTCCACAACTACATTGGATGAAACACTGACACATGCAATTGGAGCAGGAGACCTAGCAGCAGACAATTTGGGAGCTCTTCTTGGGAGGATCTGCTTGAGTGAGCTGAACACTGGCAGTGAGGCCCATGGAAGGAACACAGGGAGGGATCCTGGGGCAGATTCCCAAGAAAATAGCGGGGAGAGCCCACCCTGACCCTGAACAGGGCTCCAGAGCCCTGCCACCAGGTCCTGAGATCAAAAGACTGGTAACTGCTGGGAAGGTGGAGCAATAGCTCCTGACATAGAAACTGTAGACTCTCTAATGCCTGGGCTGAGAAGTGCTACAGGGCGACCTTGGCAGAACAGCATAACTGCATCTTCGGACCAGGTGCTAATCTCTGCATTGTGTTGGGGCTGCTCTTTGTAACGTCAAAGAACATTGCTTCCAGTGCACAAGCCCTGGCAGGGAATGGCAAATGCAGAACCCCAGATAATCCACCCTCTACCCTGAGCCAGCTGCTGACAATATATGCAGACAGCAGAACTGAGCAAGAAGGAGGCTGTTTGTGGTATTTGCTTGATTATCTCCTTTGGTTGCCTTGTTTGTTGGTTGTTTTACTCTTGTCTTTCCTTCTTCTATTTATCTTTCTTTGTTCTATCTCTGGTTTTTAATTTTTTTTTTCTATTTTTCTTTCCTCTTTTTCTCTGTTCCTTATCTTTTCTCTCTTTTCCCTTTTACACCCTGTCTTGGACCCAGGGGCTATGCAAACATACCCACTGTAAGGCAAAATTGTGCAGAAACAGAGAGGGGGTCCCAGTTGGCCTATTCACCAGATAGAGAGCATTATGTCCTGCCAATAGGTTCTAAAACTTTGTAGCCTCCCAATTCCTAGTAATTCTCAAATTGCACAATGCCCCACCCCCAGCCTTACTTTATAATTGAACAAACCTAGAGCTCTGGCTCAAGGAAGGACAAAACGTAGAGCAAATATTAAAAAAAAAAAAAAGATTGCATCTCCATTTTCCTTAGAATTGGAATTAAAAAGAAAGACAGGAGAACTGCTGCAAATGAAGAAAAACCAATGAAGAACTGCTGGTTATCACCAGAGTCCCAGCAAAGAGTCATTGCTAGAAAAAAACAGCTATTATAAACAATGGCTATCTCTGAAAACAACAGTACAAAGAAGGAACTTATGGAGATCAGAGAATTATTAGATACAATGAATAAAACTCAAGAAATGCAAGGGCTAAAACTAAATGAAATTGCAACAAAACTGAACAAACTCAAGAAAGTATACTTAGAAACAACAGAAATAAAAAAAAAAACTCCATCCAAGAAATAAATAACAAATTGTCAAGCATGCAAAGCAGAATTGACCATGCAGAGGAAACACGTCAGAGATGTAAGACCAAAATATGGAATTAGCACAATCTATTTAAAATATAGGAAAAAAAAAACTTACAAAGAAACAAGAAACTCTCCAAGAGATGTGTGATTTTGTCAAGAAACCAAACCTACATCTGATTGGAATACCTGAAATTTAAAAAGGAACAAAAAATACCCTGGAACAAACATTGTGTGAGGTCATTCAAGAAACTTTCCTCATTTGGCCAGAGAGAAGACTATACAAGCACAAAACCCTCACAGAACCCCTGCAAGACATCTTATGAGAAGACCAACTGCTAGACACATACTAGTAATTTGCCTACATAAAGTAGGTATAAAATAAAAGACGGCAAAGGAAAAAGCTCAGACTACCCATCGGGGAAGACCAATCAGAATTGCTGCAGACTTATCTGCAGAAACACTACAGGCCAGAAGAAATTGGGCCCCAATCTTTAGTTTTCTCAAAGATAAACAATTTCAATCAATAATTTCCTACCCAGTCAGACTATGCTTCGTCAGTGAGGGAGGATTAAAATTCTTTCTAGATATCCAGTCCCTAAGAGAATATGCTGCTTCAAGACCAACTATGCAGGAGATGCTTAAAAGGGTGCTGTGCACAGAAGAAAAGAAGAAACAAAGAAAGACCATATACTTCACAAGATCACAAACAAACACAGAAGCAGCAGGACAAAGAGCAAACCTGCAAAAATGAAGACACACACATATATGAACACAAAAGCTAAATGAAAACAAAACAATCTTATAACAGCATTATGATAGGGACAAACTCTCACATTTCAATAATTACCCTTAATGTGAATGGACTAAATGCACCGCTGAAAAGACAAAGAATGGAAAACTGGACTTAAAAAAGACCCAGAAATTTGCTTTCTCCAGGAAACTCATCTCACCATAAAGGACACACACAAACTCCAAGTTAGAGGATGAAAACAAATTTCCAGGTGAAGATATCACAATAGAAGGCAGGAGCTATGATCTTAATATCAGATAAAACAACCTTTGCTAGCCGGGCTCGGTGGCTCAGCCTGTAATCCCGCACCTTTGGGAGGCTGAGGTGAGTGGATTGCCTGACCCTGTGGGTTCGAGACCCGCCTGGGCAGGCGAGACCTCATCTCTACAATAAATCAAAACAATTAGCCGGGCGTGGTAGCGCGCCTTTGTAGTTCCTGCTACTCGGAATGCTGAGGCGGAAGGATCACCGGAGCCCAGCAGGTCGAGGCTGCGGTGGCCGGGAGCAGCCACTGCACTCCAGTCTGGGTGACAGAGTGAGACTCCAACTCAAAACAAAAACAAAAAACAACCTTTGCTATCAAAAATTAAAAAGATAAGGAAGGACACTACATAATGATAAAAGGTTTGATCCATTAACAAGAAATATCCATCCTAAACATATAGGCATCCAGCACAGAAGCACTAGCATTTATAAGGCAGCTACTAAGTAAAATAAAAAAGGGTATTGACTCTAATACTTTAATAGGTGGAGATTAAAATACCCAAATTACAACCCTCAATAGATCATTGAGGCAAAAAATAAACAAAGAGATCCAGAACATCAACTTGATGCTCAACCAAATGGACTTGGTAGATATCTACAGAACATTCCACCAAACAACCACAGAATACACATTCTACTCATCTACACATGGAAGGTATTCCAAAATCAACCAGACCCTCAGCCATAAATCAAGCATAAGCAAATCTCACAAGATTGAAATACTGCCATGCATCTTCTCAGACCTCAGTGGAACATAAATAAATATCACCATCAACAAAATTCTCCCAGAGTTCACAAAGACATGGACATTAAGCAGCATGATGTTGAACAACTCCTGGGTCAACAGAGAAATCAAAACAGAAATTAAAAGATTCCTGGAAACAAATGAAAATGAAGGAACATCTCAGCAAAATCTCTGGAATGCAGTATTGAGAGGGAGATTTATATCTCTACAAACACACATCAATAATATAGAAAGAGAACAAATTAACAGTCTAACAAATAACCTATGGGAGCTAGAAAGGCAAGACCACCAAAACCCCAATTTCAGTGGAAGAATTCAGATCATCCAAGTAAAAGCTCAAATACAGGACATAGAAGGCAAAAACACCCTAGAAAAAAATCAATGAAAAAAGCTAGTTCTTGGAAAGGATAAACAAGATTGAAGGAGCCCTAACCAGGATGACCAAGAAAAAAGATAGAAAAAGCCCAAATAAACACAATCAGAAATACAAAAGATCAAGTCACAGCTGACCCCCAAAATAAACAAATGATTATCAGAGATTACAATGCCACCAGTATGAAAACAAACTCAATAACCTAAATAAAATGGAGGACTTTCTGACATCACACAACCTACCAACGTTGACACAAAGAGAAATTGTCATTATAAATAGACCAATAACAACCCAGGAAATTGACTCTCATAAGAAAACTACCTACAAAATAAATAAATAAATAAACAATCCCTGGACTAGATGGATTTCCAGCAGAATTCTACAAAACATACAAGGAGGAGTTGATACCAATCTTATTGAAAGTATTTCAGGAAAGATGAAACTCTCCCCAAATCATTTTATGAAGCAAACATCACATGGACATCCAAACCAGGTAAAGATCCAACTAAGAAAGAGAACTACAGGTCAGTATTCTCTATGAACATAGATGCAAAAATGCTCAACAAGATTCTAGCAAATCAGATCCAATAACACATCTCAAAAATTATCCACCATGACCAAGTAGGTTTAATCCCTGGGATGCAGAACTGGTTCAACATCTGCAAGACCATAAATGTAAAAACACATCAAGAGATGTAAAAACAAGAATACCATGATTATATCATTAGATAAAGAAAAAGCTTTTGATAAAATATAGCATTGCTTCTTGATAAAAACCCTTGAAAACCTAGACCTAGAGGTAATATACCTCAAAATAGTAAGATCCATCTTTGATAAAACCACAGGCAACATATTGCTAAATGAACAGAAATTGGAAGCATTTCCCCTGAAAACTGGAACAAGACAAGGCTGCCCACTCTCTCCCCTCCAGTTTAACATAGTGTTGGAGATCCTTGCTAGAGCAATCAGACAAGAGAAGGAAATCAGGGGTATCCAAATAGGAAAAGAAGACGTCAAGTTATCCCTCTTTACTGATGCTATGATCCTATATCTTGAAAATCAAAGAGAATCTATCAAAAACCTCCTTGTACTGATAAAGGACTTTGGCAAAGTCTCAAGGTAGAAAATAAATATGCAAAATACAGTCACATTCTTATACACCAACACCAAACAGGCAGAGAAACAAATAAAAGCACAATCTTATAACTCAGTCACAAAATGCCTCAGTATCTTCCTAACCAGAGAAGTGAAAGACTTTTACAATGAAAACTACAAAACACTGCTCAAAGAAGTCAAAGATAACACAAAGAAATGGGAAAATATTCCATGCTCATGGATTGGAAGAATCACCATTGTTAAGATGTCCATCCTACCAAAGGCAATCTGCAGATACGATGCTATATCCATTAAATTGCCAGAGTTGTTCTTCTCAGACCTGGAAATGACAATACAGAAATGAATATGGGAACATAAATGACCACGAATAGTCAAAACAATCCTTAGCAAAGAAGCAAAATGGGAGGTATCACACTGCCAGACTTTAAAATTTATTGTAAGACTACAATAATCAAAACGTTCTGGTATTGGTACAAAAACAGGCATATAGACCAATGGAAGAGGAAAGAGATTCTGGAAGCAAAACCTCAATTTCTCATCCAACTCATCTTTAACAAAGTTCCCAGCAACAACCACTGGGGAGAGGAGAACCTATTCAGTAAATAATGCTGGGAAAACTGACTGACCACATGTAGAAGATTAAAACAAGACCCCTACCTATCACCACGCATAAACATCAACTCTAAATGAATCAAAGACCTAAATGCAAAACCTCAAACGTTAAGAATCTTAGAAAATGCAGGAGACACCCTTACAGAAATAGAAATGGGCAACCAATTCCGGATCGAAACACTAAAAGCCCACGACATAATAGATAAGATTGACAAGTGAGACCTCATCAAACTGAAAAGCTTCTGCAAAGCAAAAGAACACACCAAGAGTATGGGGAGACAACTCTCAGAATGGGAAAAAATATTTTCCAACTACATATCAGAAAAAGACTTAACATCCAGGGTCTACAAGGAACTGAAACATGCCGAAAGGAAAAAACAACAGCAAAAAAAAAAATCCCCTTTAAAAAGTGGACAAAAGACAAGAATAGACCCTTCTCAAAAGAAAACATAGGAGCAGCCAACAGATGCATGAAAACATTCCTTGTCTCACTATCAGAGAAATTCAAATCAAAACCACATTAAGATACCACCTAACTCCAGTAAGAATGGTTATTACAAATAAAACCAAAACAACAGATGCTGATGAGGATGCTGAGAAAAAGGGCTGCTTCTACACCGCTGGTGGGAGTGCAAACTAGTTCAACTCCTACGGAAAATAGTGTGGCAATTCCAAAAAGAACTAGAAATTGACCTTCCATACAACCCAGCAATTCCCCTTCTGGAAATATACTTGGAGGAACTTAAATCACTACAAAAAAAGACACCTCCACATGCATGTTTATTGCAGCACTATTTACAATAGCAAAAACATGAAAACAACTGTGCTGCCCATCGAAACTGGACTGGGAAAAAATGTGATACATATACACAATGGAATAATATGCAGCCATAAAGAATAAAATTATGGATTTTGCAGCAACTTGGATGGATTTGGAGTTTATAATACTCAGTGATTTATCACAGAAACAAATAACTGAGTACCACATGTTCTCACTCATAAGTGGCCCCTAAACATTTACCATAATATAATAAGAAAGGGATTGGCAGTAGTCAGAAACTCCTGGGGGGCGGCGATGTATAACCTCAGTAAGAGTACCTGATCTCAAGCCAGGCGAAGTAGGGACCAAAGAGAGACCCAAATTTACCTGTACAATGACACTTGTATACCTAGTCCAGAATTGTACCCCACATCTTTAAAATTAAAAAAATTTAAAAAGAATATGAAAAATACAAGTTTTTGTTATATTATTTATTTCTTTGAAGCTTTTTCTTTATGTGAATTCCAGTTTCTGTTGTATATTATTTTATTCTTTCTGAGGACCTTCTTAAAAGCTTTTTTTGCAAGTCAGTTCTGATGACAAGAAACTCCCTCAATTTTTATTTTTCTGAGAAAATTTTTAATTTATCTTTCTGTTTTGAAGGCAAATTTCTCAGGTTACAAAATTCTAGGTTTTTTTCTTTTTCCTGTCTTTCAACATTTAAATATTCTGCTCAACTCTCCCCTATATTGATGAATTATGTGGAGAAGTTGTATATGACTTTTCCCTTTACTTCTCTATAGATAATATATTTTCTCCCTTCTGGCTTCTGTCAAAACTTTATCTTTGTTTGTCTGAAGTGTAAATATGATATTCCTTGTGTAGTTTTGCTAGCAGTTATCCTGCTAGATTCTCTGAGATTTCCAGATATGATGTATATTACATTTATTTAGGAAAATTCTTAGTTATTATTCCTGAAAATGTTTCTTTTGTTCCTTTCTCTCTTTTCCTAGTGTTTTGTTTCCATTTTGCATATGTTATATCTTTTGTAGTTGTCCCTCAGTTCTTGGACATTCTTTTCTGGACATTTCCTAGTATTTTTGCTTTTTAGTTTTGGAAGTATTTAATGTCATATTCAGATGTTTAGATATTCTTTTCTTAGTCATGTCTAGTTTACTAATGAGACCACCAAAGTCATTCTTTATTTATGTTAGTGTTTTTGGTCTTTAGTATTTCTTTTGTATTCTTTCTCAGAATTTTCATATCTCTTCTTACATTATCATTTGTTCTTGCATGTTGTCTACTTTTTTTTTTAAATAAAGATCTTAGCATATTAGTCATGGTTTGAAAAACAAAATCCTGTCTGTAATTTCAACATTCCTGCCATATCTGATTCTGGTTCTAATGCTTATTCATTCACTTCAAGCTGTGTTTGTTGCCTTTAGGAGTGCTTTGTAATGTTTTGTTGAAAGGTGGATATAATGAGGTGGTAAAAGAAACTGTGGTTAATTAGTCTTTCATAATGCAGTGGTAAAGTGTAGGGGTATGGAAAGCATTCTGTTTTCTCATAATTAGGTCTTAGTCCTTTGGTGGGCCTGTGTTCTCATACTGTGAACTTCAGTGCTTATAAGATTTTATTTTTCTGCCTCAGCTAGAGCAGCACAATAGAATGGGTTGGAGTCTGGTATTTTTCTTTATCCATGCAGAAGACTATAGGGAACTGGAGTTAGGTATTTCCCTTTCCCAATTTGGGAGGCTAGCAATGACTAGTTTGGGTATTTTCCTTCCTCCAGTAGGTTAGGCTCTGATAAAACTCTTGGAAGTTAGGCTTTGGGAAAATAGTTTCTCCTGAGGGCAGGACTTGCTTAAAAAAAATAAAATGCTCTATCATGTTTCACAACAGTTCCTTTTCCCCTCCTTTTGCTGGAAGCATGATGGAATTTTTCTGATATTCACTGTGATGACCTAGTAGGAATTTTGCAGGAAAAGCTCACAAAAGTATGGCACCCCATCTGCGCCTATGCTGTGTCCCACGACTGGGTCTCTTTGGGATTTTTAACTCTCAGACTTATCCACATTGAGTGCCCAGCAATTTATCAAATACAGTTCATATTTTCCTACCCAGGCACTGTTTCCAACTGAAGTTTCTGCTTATTGGTTTCTGCTCTACTAGACTATGATTCTCTGTGTCTGTCTGTCTTTCCAGTTTTAAGGCAGTAGTTTTTCTGTGACCTCATCTCTTTTGAATCTAATGAGTTGTTTATTTTCCCATTTTTTTTAGCTTTTTGCTTATTGTTAGGATGCAGAGGCAATTTATGGATCAGAAAAAATATGTTTTATGATTTTTGAAAAAGAGAAATATATTTAAAATTTATTGAGAATTTCTTGAGGGAAGAAACTGTATCTTACTTGGAATTTTATTTTGGTGCCTGGAGCATATTTGGTATTAATAAATGTTTGTACAAAGGTTGAAAGAATGAATGATCTGCAAATGCTATTATTTATATTAACATTTAGCAATATTATATCAGTTAATAAATTTTCTGAGTATTTGTAAAACAAATTTTAATCTCCAGTACCATGATTTTACATAGAAGTGTCCAAGTTTACTGTTTTAAACAAAGCTAAATTGAATATTTGAAAGTATTATGTCATGTTATTTATTAAAAATAATATTCAGATCTTGTGTGTATAGTTTCTTTATGGTATTTTCTGCATGATATAGGTAAGAACTCCAGATCTATCTTAACATAATTTAAAAAACCACAGTCAAATATAATTTCAAAATAACAATACTAAGAGTACTGGCAGGATTTTTCTTACTTTTTAAACTCATATACTATATATGAATAGAGAAGAAAATTAAAATAAGAGCTCATATACGTTTTGAGGGAAAAAATGCTCTTCAAATGCATTTATATATGCAGATATATGAAAGGCAATGCTTATATATTTTGTTAATTGCTTAGAATGTAGTTTTTTCATATAGTACTTTTATAGATGAGGGGCACATTTATTTAAATGTTTATAATTTACAGCAATAAAAGATAGTGAGCTATGGTGTATTCTAAAATATAAAGCTTATGATTCTTTGATTAAAAGTAAGTATATTAAGTGCAGCAAGTTATTGAACTATGAAGCACTCCACAATATGGAACTTATAACTCTGCTTGATGAATAAAAAAGAGGAGTATATTAAGCCAAGTACCTAACTTGCTGCAAAACCTAATTGAACAGTCGTGTTCAATAGCTGCTTGATATTTTTATTAGGGCTGTATTGTAGGTAGAGGTAAAAACACTGGATAATCAAATAGAGTCCTCCAAAGACGATGATCTAAGCAAGAAATTTGTCAACACCAATTCGTGACACAAGCTGAGTTTGCATAAGCTAATTATAGGTTCAAAATGTTCCTTAGAACATTGTTTGTTTCTCTTGTATTTCTCCTGAAGCAGTAGTTCAAACAAAAAACCATTGGTCGAAGCTGAAGATGAAGGACTTTGCAATATACTACCAGGTGATTATCCTTTTGTAAGTGTGCAATTCCAAAGAAGAGGGCATTTACAAAAAATATTTGTTTTTGTTTTTTGTATGTTAAAGAAAGATTTTATTCCTGAAAATTAACTTCTTTCTCAGTGTGGTGAAAAACCTCATAGCTTTCAAGCATCAACATTTATAATTCTCTGCATGATAAAATTGTACCTTGAATTAAAAATACAGGCAAAAATGGATCAGAGACCTAAATGTAAAACCTCAAACCATAAGAACATTAGAAAAGGAAGGAAATACTCTCATGGAAATCGGAACTGGCATCCAATTCCTGTACAAAACCCGAAACCCACAGGACTTAAGAGAGAAGATAGACAAATGGGACCTTATTAAACTGACAAGCTTCTGCAAAGCCAAAGAAACCATCAAGAGAGCAGGAAGACAGCCTACAGACTGGGAAAAAGTCTTTGCCAACTCTAGGTCTGACAAAGGCTTAACATCCTGGATCTACAAGGAACTGAAACGTACTGAAAAGAAGAAAACAAACAACTCCATTATAAAATGGGCAAAAGATATGAACAGACACTTCACAAAAGAAGACATTCGAGAAGCCAACAAACACATGAAGAAATGCTCAACCTCACTAATCATCAGGGAGATGCAAATCAAAACCACACTGAGATACCACCTAACTCCAGTCAGAATGGCAATTATCAACAACTCAAAAAATAACAGCTGCTGGAGAGGGTGTGGTGAAAAGGGAACACTTCTACACTG